>NC_054740.1:55144582-55444582 GCF_018143015.1 Lytechinus variegatus | reverse complement strand
ATTTTCAGCTCGCGCTTCGCGCTCGCAATATTTGAATGTTGAAATAAAATGTAACGTCTTCATGGCTAAGTTCAAGCAGTCCATAACAAATACGTTTTCGATCAGCTCAAAACGTATATAAAAATTTTCCGCTCGCGCTCTGCGCTCGCATTATTAATGTAAGGAAGATCCCCACTTCCTCATCCTTTTCATGATTTACAAAAACCTTAAGAGTGTGTCTCGTTCAGTAGGTCTAATCACAAAATTTTTTGCTCACGCTTCGCGCTCGCACCAATCGTTTAGTTATATACCTATTATGTTAAGTTACAAAAGTGCTTAGAATTTCCATTCCTTAGGTAAACATGTCAAAAAATTTCAGCTCGCGCTTCGCGCTCGCATTATTTGATTATTTAAAATATGTAACATCTTCATGGCTAACTGCAAGCAAGTCCTTAACAGTACCTTTTCCATCAGTTCATTTCTGCTCGCGCTTCACGTTCGTAATAATTATTCACTTGCATACTTATCTTTTTTCAGGATTGCCCAGAATGTTAAAAAAACTTTTTGAAAAAAGTACATAAGATTCCCCAAAAAAAATAGCTCGCGCTTCGCGCTCGCATTATATAAATAATGATTATGGTATTATATATTTATGTTTATTCATAAGAATAAAGCAAAGAAGTGACTAATAGGACTACCCCTTTAAAGAAACCCAAAATCCCGGCAGATATCATATTCGAGTGGCCGATCGGGGAAAATATGGCTGAAAAAAAAATTCTGGGCCCCCCTATTGGCGAAGGCTGGATCCGCCCCTGTAGTAACAGAATAAATACAATACCTGATAACATAATTTTTGATAATACTGTTCTTGAAAATGTTTCAGAGACCAGTTTTGGGGGGTTACTATTTATAATAAGCTATCATGAAAACCACACATCAATAATATATGCAAAACAATTTCAAGAAACATCGGAATTATCAACAAACTCAAATATTTTCTCCCATCTCACACTTTACTTACATTGTATCATACATTAATATTACCATACATTAATCATGGCATTTTGGCATTGGGTTGTGCTTTTCAAACACAATTTAAAAAAAATGCTGCAGAAGAAGGCTCTTAGAATAATTTTTCAAACCCAATTCAGATCACACACAGATATACTATTCTTCCAAAGTAATATTCTTAAAGTGAGCGATTTATATCTTTTCCAACTCGCCCAATTTATGTATAAACTAAACAAAGGTGATCTCCCAACAATTTTTTTCAAATATGTTCTGTAAAAACTCCTCTATACACGATTACCCAACGAGACAACGTAACTGTTATCATCTACCCCCTACCCGTACTATTATAGCGAAAAACTCTTTTTTGGGGGGACCTGTGTATCCCTGCCCAACGACTTTAAAGAATCTACAAACCTTAATATTTTTAAACGCAAACATAAAAAGATGCTCATTTGTCAATACTCCACACCAACCACTCAAACTAACACATAACCTAAACTAAAACTACATAATAACTGAACTTTTAACTACCAATAATTTGTCAAGCTTTACTTATAAAAAAAACAACAACACTTCAACATGATACAATACATTACGACCTGTGCACCCTGCCATGTTCCTCTTTTCATTTGCACTTTTTATTTGCACCTCCCGTATCTCCCTCTTTCTTTCCTTTGCCACTTTTCCCTCCCTAATATATTTTTGTAAGTACTTTTTTTTGTGTTACCACTGTATTTTTTTTGTCGCTTATTTTCGTTTTATTTTGATATTTGTGGATTACTTGTTTTAAGTTTGTCTTCTGTGTCCGTCTCGATTTATGTATATAGTTGTATTTAGTTTGTTTATAATTAGTATTGAAACTAAGTTTAGGGGCTTGCCCTCTCTACAAGCTTTTGCTTTTCTTGGCAAGTCCCTCCGTTCATTTCTTGTTTCTTTTCATCGATAAAATTACTGCAACAAATTGTAGTTTTGTTTAATTTATATTCAACATTTGTTACGAAATTTCATTGATTTGTCTGTATTTATCTATTATATAGAATATGTATTGTTACTTTGATTATATTTAAAAAAAAATGTTGAACGTAAATAATAAATCTACCCCAATTTTCATTAATTCCTATAAACCAAACAGTACTGAAAATGTTCATTTCAATTTCAGGTCAGTGTATAAAAATATAATCTTGCTTTTCGCGCTCGTTTTATTTGTTTATTTGAGATACACATCTTATCAAAAAAAAAAAGAAGAAAGAAATCCTTAGGATGTTCCGTTTCCTGCTATATCAACATTTAATTTGGTAAACCATAGCTGCACATCGATGTTCCTGGATTATAAGTTCCTTTTTTTGGTGCAGTATCAATATGTCTTATCGTGAACTCCTTTTTTCAACTCATGGCCGAATTGACGGCGGAAAAAAATATTACCATCATATATGTGATCATATTTATTAGTTCCCCGGTAGAAGTAGTATGATTAATAATAGCATGTTAATTCAAATGTTTTGTTTGACATCTAAAACGGCTATATACGCGATTCAGCGAGTACACAAGACCTCGAAAGGGGGGGGGGGGGTATTTTCAATCCGTCTAATGCCAATTCGTCCAATTGCCAACTCACTACTCTCATTTGGTCTACCATCAGTTCGTCCACATCGATCACCACATGGCCTATTTTAATTTAGTCTAATGCCATTCCATCTAGTAACCAGTTGGTCCAATAGCCATTTAGTCCATATACCATTTGGTCTGGAAAATTGTGCAAAATGAATGAAAATGAAATGGATATTATATTAGACCTATACGGACTGGTTATGAGACAAAATGGTCATCGACAGAAATGATGATTGGATCGACCAAATGGTTAGTGGACCAGATGGTTGTTAGACGAAATGTTGATGGACGGAATGGCATTAGACTAAATGACAGTAGACCATTATGGTGAGTGGACGAGTTGGTAGTAGCCGGGTAGTAGACGAATGGGCAATTTTCCGAAAGGGGGATGGGCATAATCATTCGAAGCTTCATCATCGCGTACCAGCTTAACAATCTATGGCAAGCCAAATGCCCATAATTACAAAAACCCATATTCATCTATTATTAATGGAGTACGTAGTATTGACCCAGGTAAATTTTTTCTTTCAATAACTATTCATTTAAATAAAGACATATTTTGGGATCCCAAATATTATATATATATATGGCAAAGACGTGAGGTTTGCGTCGAACATTTGGAGAATACTTGGAAATAAACTTTGTTGGAACTGCAATGCACTACCTCTTTTTCTCTTTTATCTCATCTGTGTCCAACACGCGGAATGTAACATCATTCTACTTGAAACTGGGAAAATGTCGTTATGTCCCTTTTAAAAGTAAATTCCATAAATTACTATTTCAAAGTTTCTTTTCATTATAATGTGCATTAGATATAATCTTTCACATAATTCAATACATCACTCTACATTCGTGATTATTGTTCATTTATTTGCTATTTTCAATTTTGCAGATATAATCAGACACTATTCGATCCCTATATCCTTTTACATTAATGAGCTAGTTCAATCATCATGAAGATGATATTTCGAATTTATTAACTATAAGTTTCTTTCCAACTGTTACCATACACGGTGAAAAACCAAAGGAAAACAACTTCAAATAATTATGGCGCAGTGCGCTCTATAAATTATCAGTCACATTATTTACAGTGATAATATAGGGGATAATGATAATGCTAATTAATTTTAAGTTTTCGAATTTTTCAGTGTTAGAGTTAACTTGACTCAGAGTATGATCTCGTCTGTGAAATTAAGATCAATATTTCAATTTTGAGTTTGGGGGGGGGGGTGAATGAAGTTTAGAATGCATATCAGTGGTTTAAATTATGGACGTATAGGCTTGCCATATAACCGTCCCATGTTGCATTGCTGATTTGATTGCCACGTAAATTTTGCCGGGAGAAGATTTCCATCCGCAGCGGCATTTCAACGAAAAACATCTTTCTTTTACAAGGAAATGTGTTGAATCGACGAATATTCAGTTGATCTGTAACGAAATTCTAGTAAAATCAAATTCGAATCATTAAGGATGGGAGGTGCAAACAGTGTGGAAGTCCCAGGAGGAGGCACAGAAGGCTACCATGTCTTGAGGGTAAGAAATGAAGTAGTATAGTTTGACTCTGTGTCCCGCCTATTTATATTTGTGTTTGTAATGATAGTACTGTGATGAGTCATGTATGGATGCATAAGTTTTGATTACAAATCAAGGTCTACAGCCTACAGGCCGCTGAAGTTAAATCTCATATTTATTCAGTTCCAGATGATGATGATTATGAAGTACCATAGCAACTTTTTCAATATTTACTGATAATGTTGTTAGAGCAAGTACAGGATCGGAGCTGAGATTGGTTCGGAAGTTTTGCTCCTAAAATAAAAATCGGTTTGGATATTGGATCGGCAGATATTCAAAAATAAAAATACATTGAAATTTGTGGGTGGTCGGCGCGGACAAATGCTGCAAGCTAAACTACACTGATGACAGAATTTGTTTTGATCTCCAACTCCGACAAAAGCGGAGGAAGAAGATGATGAATTGTTCGATCTCCGACAAAATTATCCGGAGAAAGGAGAAGAAGATGATGATGCAGCGTGCGACATAGACCAAAAGCTTCGGTCTCTGTTATGTTGGTTGTTCAGCTGAACTCCGTTGGCTTCACTCACCAAGTACAGAGACCGAAGTTTTAGCGCGATCTGTACAGGGGACTTAATGGCCATATGTACAAGATCGGATAACATGGGGAAGTGAATTTGCGCGACAGCCGAGGTAAGTCACTGTTTTTGTTCCTTTTAACTTGATTTTTCTACGTTTTTTGGCAATTAATGCCAAGAGAGAATATTAATTTGCATTTTGGTCGCGTTAATTTTCTAAATTTTTATTCATTAAAGACAAAAATTGAAGAGCCCCGATGGGGGGATTTTGCATTGCAAGTCCCCTAATGGTGGCTGCACGATAGCGAGCCATCTGTGTACGAGGAGAAAAAAAAACTCCTTGAAACAGACGGCTGCCAGCTGTCTACGTGCGACACTACCGCGGGTCAACGATAGTCCTCTTCTCTACAACATCTTGAAGATTGCGAAGGCAATTATAAAGTCTTAGAGGTCGCATGACTTACCGCAATAGACTCACTGCTATCCGAAGTTATTTGCGATGATATTCACCTTCTCCACAACATTGTGGTGATTAATCGTAAACTCTTAAGAGGTCACATGGCTTACCCCAAAAAGGCGCATTACTATCCGAAGTTGTTTACGATGATTTTCACCTTCTCTTCAACATCACAGTGATTGCAGAGACAATCGTAAACTCTTAGAGGATGCATGACTTACCGAAAAGGACGCACTGCTATTCAAAGTTGTTTAGGTTGATAATCACCTTCTCTAGAACTTCGTGTAGATTGCGGAGACAATCGTAAACTCTTAGAGGTCGTATGACGTACCGAAACAGACGCACTGCTATCTGAAGTGTTTACGATGATATTCACCTTCTCTACAACATCATGGTGATTGCAGAGACAATTGTAAACTCTTAGAGGTCGCATGACCTACCGAAATAGACGTACTATTATCTGAAGTTGTTTATGATGATATTCACCTTCTCTACAACACCGTTGGATTGCAGAAGCAATCATAAACTCTTAGATGTCTTATGACTTACCGAAATAGACACCCTGCTATCCGAATTTGTTTTTTATTATATTCCCCTTCTCTACAACATTGTGGTGATTGGGAGGCAGTTGTAAACTCTAACTAAAGATGTCGCAGCAAGAGATCATTCCTAAAGAATATATATCTATTTTAAATTGTAAGGTTGAGAAAAATACAATCTTAATTCAAAATATTTTAAAACATGTTCCACTGATCGGTCATTATTCTGTTCAATTTTATTTGCATTTGCGACATTTGTGAGTCAGGAAGATGCCTCTTTTATATTTCTTCTACTTCTAGGAGAGCAAGAGATCATTGCTAATTCTAAATTGCTAGCTCCTCAAAACCAGTCTAAAATATGTCAGCATGTTCAACTAAATTTTATTTGCCTCTGCTTAAGATCAAAACAAATCATCATCTTGTTTTTTTCTTCCTCACCTTTTGTCGGAGATCAAAACAAATCATCACCCATCATCATCTTCTTCCTCCGTTTACGTCGGAGATGAAAACAAATCATCATATCATCTTCTTCCTCCTCCTCCTCTTCCACTAATGTCAAAGATCAAAACAAATCATCAGCGCAAGTTGATGACCGACATGAGGACTTCGCTCGGAGCTTGTTCACAGGAATAGTGCTTTGCTGCAATGCATGTTGCCACATGTTTTTTGTTTTTTATGTTTTGGTTTTTCTTATCTGATTTTTTTTCCCAATCGTCCAAAATCGGAGTTCGGAAAAATGTAAAAAAAAAGGGGGAAAATCGGATCGGATCGGGAATTGCAATAAAAATCATTTAAAACATTATTTACTGAATTGTTATTGTACTCTCATTGTAGCAACTTGTCTTTGACTTTTCTCCTGTTTTCTAACTTCTTCTTCCTCCGTTAACTTCGGAGATCAGCAGAGAGATCCAGCACAAATAGTACATGTGACTTAGTATGTATTGTAAGAGAGGTCAGTCAGAGAAGGTAGATGTATTCTAACATTAGATAAATCCTCTGTGTCGGAGGAGTTTTTCAAGATTTTCTGATTTTTTTGTCTTCCTCCTACACACACGGATGATGGCCATTGCGCTCGTAATGGTGGAAGCTCCACTGATGCCTTAAGTGAAGCATCTATTTGGAGACAAGGGTGCGCTTGTGCACCCTCCTCAATAGACAGGAATAATCGTCGTTTATGGGCCTGGGGATTTATTTAACTATTTCTGACATTTCACTGTCATCCCCATTCACCGACTGGGTACTTTAGTGGACGTAGTATGCATATTTCATGTGTAAATAAACATCGCCGCGCGCTAGCAAAAATCCATGAAATTCATCATGCTAGCCTGTATCTAGGGCTTCAGTATGTCTTGCGCAGGTTTTTTACGTCCACATTTGAACTTTGAATTCTTAAAATGTGAAGAAAAAATTTGGTGAAATGTGAAGTGGCCCTTAGATTCCCGAATCATTGATAGATTTGAGCTCATTTTTGAGAGGATTATGTTGGATTTCGTAGTCAATTTTGGTATCAATTTTTGATTTTCGAAATTTCGATATTGGCATCGGTGCATTGACATGCGAACCTACGCGTACATTTAGTGCCCATCCGCAACAGCACATCTAGTGCCTATGGCCATGGCTAACAAAGATTGGCTTTTACAGGACTAATGAAATAATTGATGCAAAAGCATGAACTTACCTGAAATCTGTAAGATGTTCTCAAGTGTTTCACTTCTTGCCCTTGCTTCTATCGGTCTCAAAATTGATGAATCCACCACTTATTCAAAAACATCGTTTTTGCAATGGCAAGTATCGCCGGCCACTCATTCTTGCGATTGCAATGTTTTTGAATCAGCTTTGAATATGTCAGATGTACCAGTGAAATATTTATGCTACTTTATAATTCCATGAAGCAATTTTGTCTGTAGGAACTTGCTGGGGGATCTTGCTTTCTATTTGGTATTTATTTTAGTTGATATTTACACTATGTATAATCTGAGAAATTTTTTATTCAATGTCAACTTCATGATAATGTTTAAAATGTATACAAATTATGATGACCTCATCATACTTGTAAAAACACAAAATCCCTGTAATGACTTACATGTAGGCTAGATTGTAATGAATTACAATTTCAATGAATTTAATTTGCTTTAGGTTCAAGAGAATTCCCCCGGGCACAAAGCTGGATTAGAAGCTTTCTTTGATTTTGTCATCGCTATTGGAAACACAAGATTGGTAAGAAATATCACACTTCACTTTCTTTTTGTCTTGACAACTCTAACTAGAGGTGTTTCCCAGAAATGTTTATCTTGTACTTGAAGAATAAGAAATGTTATGATTTTTCTGTTTTATTGAATTTCATTTTCATCTCATACAAATTTAATGACATTATCAGTCATCTCAAATTATACATAACCCAAAAGAAATAGACATTTTAGAACACAGCTCTCTCTACTCTATAAGTGTTTGTTAAAGTGGTATCCCACTCTACATGTACTGTGTTGGGCAAGTCCAAGTGCAGAGCAGGGCCCCGTCTTACAAAGAGTTACGATTGATCCAATCAATCTCCACTGTACATGTATGGAAATCCATCCATACCATAATTTTTTCTACAGGAATTTTACACATTCACCTTAGTATTAACATAGAGAATCACACTGAATCATCAAGAGAATGATGTATGTATGAATGTACATCATATCTAGAAAAATTTCTGAACAAATTAGAATTTTAGAAATTAACGTTCGTGGCTGTCCATAGTTGTGATTGATCGGATCAATCGCAGCTCTTTGTAAGACGGAGCCCTGGGGGGTATTTCACAAAGAGTTAAGTATGACTTGGGGTCGTGCTTGAATGCCAAAACACGGTATTTCATGCGTGGTCTGATTGATGGATACCAGGTAGTGTACATCCCATGCGCACAATTTGACCAATGCTGCGATGTGTTACTTGCAATTGAAATTAAGTGACATTTAAATCTTTGTAAAACAACCCATCTCTCCCTCCCTCTTCTTGGGCCTTGTCTTACAAAGAGTTACGATAGATCCAATCAATCATAATTCTATGGAAATCAATCAGTGTCATAATTGTGTGCAAATGTCCTTTGTAAACAAAGGAGAACACACTGAACTGTCAAGAAATCAATGAATTTATGGATATCTAGAAAAAAATTTGAGCAAACATGCGTTTCATATGTTGATTTTGCTGGCTTTCCATAGTTGCGATTGATCGGACCAATCACAAGTCTTTGTAAGACGGGCCCCTGGTCTTAAGAATGGATAAAAAAAAATCATAAGAGGCATGTTGCACTGTAGTCAAAGCAACTGTAAGATAGATGAAAAATTATTTCACATGGTAAAAAACCCCAAACAGATGCAGTCTGATTTGCATTGGGGCCTTGCCATGAGTAAATATTTTGACCAAGTAAAAGGCAATCAATATAATCAAAATCATTCAAAATATACATTCAGCATGTAATACATTTTATACCAATACATGATACAAGATATCTTGTAGTGTCATGTTGCTGTCGAAGCTTTCTTTGTAAACAACAATTACGATGATTTTCGTTCTCAGGACAAGGATGATGACACGTTGAAGCGTCTCCTGCAGGAATATGAGGAGAAACCTGTTAAGATGTTGGTGTATAGCAGCAAGGCATTGAGTGTCAGGGAAGTCACGCTCACGCCAAACAAGAGATGGGGTGGCCAGGGTCTTCTCGGCGTTAGCATCAGATTCTGTTCCTTTGAAGGTGCCAACGAGAATGTGTGGCATGTCTTGGTAAGTTCATCATCATCACCACCATCATCATCATCATCATGATCATCATCATGATCATCACCATCATTACCATCATCATCATCATCATCATGATCATAATCATGATGATCATGATCATCATCTCATCATCATCATCATCAATTCAATGTTTTAAATCTGGTTTTGACCCCGTGAACGGGTGTGACTGGATTCACGTGACACTCGCCCTCCACTTTTCCTGATGCAGTGCATCCTCCATCCTCTATCTTTAGCTATCCCCTCCTACTTAAAGATAAATTCCAATTTTGGTAACGATCTCAAAATGACTTTTTACAGAATCTAATATAATGACCACCCAAGTTCTAGATCCTCAATGATATACTGACAATTAAGCCTGGTTTTACAGACTTTCTCATGAAATCAGTGTTTATTGCAACTACTGGCATTTCTCTTTAAACCAGCCACCTCAAACTCAAGAGCCCTTCTCGAAACATGCCTATCATCCTCAGTGTGTACCTGTGTATGGCTATGTGATATGCATGCAGATTCACACAGTGTTCAGATTACCCCTCACTTTAATACCGGGACATCACCAAGGGGATCTGTGTGTGGCTGTCTGATTTTTTTGGTCATTTAAAGTTTTGATGTTGTAGCTTCTTTGTGATTGAGCCAATCACTCGAACATGCCTGTGTAGGACATGTAGTAAACTGGGAAGTTCATTCATTTTCATTTGGCTTTATTTTTGCCAACTTCCTCTCTGTGATCGAACCAATCTTGTAATTAGTGACATGTGTTAGTAAACATTGTTGAAGCTAGCTTGTGTGAATGAGAGCTGGAGCGCTGTGGCCCAGTGGATTAGTCTTCGGACTTTGAAACATAGGGTCGTGGGTTCAAATCCCAGCCATGGCGTAGTTTCCTTCCGCAAGAAGTTTATGGTGCTGCACCCAACCCAGGTGAGGTGAATGGGTTTTATGGCAGGAATTTATTCCTTTTATGGCAGGAATTTATTCCTTTTATGGCAGGAATTTATTCCTTGAAATGCCGAGCGCTGCAAGCTAGCTGCTTGAGTTACAGCCAGGGTAATAATATCCAAGTCCTTTGGAAGCGCATAGAGACGTTATTCAGAATGTGTTATGCGCTATACAAGAAATGACTTTTATTATTATAAAATGTATTGTTCATTTTGACTGAGTGGAATGTTCCAAGTGCCCTTGTAAAAGTTTGATCACTTTCTTGTGGAACCCAGTTTAAATACAAACAATAAGAAAAGTAATAGATCAATGCAACAGTTCCAATAGAGTACCCAAGTGTGACGTCAGTTGCCATGGTGTCATGGCGGGCTGGTTCTAAAAAGACTTGAACCTGACGATCATCTGTACACATTTTGGTTCGTTTGAAAAATAGGTTGCAAGCAATCATTCTGATAGCAGCCGTTTTCTCCTTTGAGAAATACACACTTTCATTCAGGGTTCATTTGTTTAGAACCAGGCCGCCAGGGCACCATGGCAACTGACGTCATCGATTCGGTATGTTATTACTTTCTGCATATCACATTCTCTTTCAAACTTGTATTTACATTTATTTTACTTCCAAATAAGCAATCACAGATTACCTAAGATTGATCTGTAAAGAACTTGCATTATATTTCTTACCCTTGGCTTTTTATTCAATGATGGTAAACAAATACACAAAACTATTTAACATATTTAACATATTATGACTTGTATTTTTCAAATCATAACCTGTAAGAAGAGTTCTCTCATCCAGTATTAATAATAGAAATATTAAAAATTCCAATACTTTGATAATCATCTTTTGGACATGTTTACTATTCAAGGTAAAATGAAAAGAAGTCTCATCTTCATTGATTTTGATATCCAATCTTGTTTGAACAGGATGTGCAACCCAACTCCCCTGCATCGATAGCAGGATTCAGAGCAAATACAGACTACATCATCGGAGCCGATTCGGTGCTTTTAGAAGTAAGTATGAAGTAGATCTACACAGTATCCCAGTGATATTCAAATATCCATGCCACTGATGCATCTACTTAAATGAATGATATTTGGTTTTTGTCATCATGCATTCCAACACAGTAGAATTAGTAATACGCTATATACTTCTTGTTAGTCTTGTATATGATTTATTTTTTCATTGTTTTGCCATGTTTTGTTTTGTTGTCTCACCTGCATAGCAGAGTGAGATTATAGGCGCCGCTTTTCCGACGGCGGCGTCAACATCAAATCTTAACCTGAGGTTAAGTTTTTGAAATGACATCATAACTTAGAAAGTATATGGACCTAGTTCATGAAACTTGGCCATAAGGTTAATCAAGTATTACTGAACATCCTATTAGAGTTTCATGTCACATGACCAAGGTCAAAGGTCATTTAGGGTCAATGAACTTAGACCATGTTGGGGGAATCAACATCAAAATCTTAACCTGAGGTTAAGTTTTTGAAATGTCATCATAACTTAGAAAATATATGGACCTAGTTCATTAAACTTGGACATAAGGTTAATCAAGTATCACCAAACATCCTGCATGAGTTTCACGTCACATGACCAAGGTCAAAGGTCATTTAGGGTCAATGAACTTTGGCCAATTTGGGGGTATCTGTTGAATTACCATCATAACTTTAAAAGTTTTTGGATCTGATTCATGAAACTTGGACATAATAGTAATCAAGTATCACTGAACATCCTGTGCAAGTTTCAGGTCACATGATCAAGGTCAAAGGTCATTTAGGGTCAATGAACTTTGGCCGAATTGGGGGTATTTGTTGAATTACCATCATAACTTTGAAAGTATTTTGGTCTAGTTCATAAAACTTGGACATAAGAGTAATCAAGTATCACTGAACATCCTGTGCGCATTTTAGGTCACATGACCAAGGTCAAAGGTCAATGAACTTTGGCCATAATGGGGGTATCTGTTGAATTACCATCATAACTTTGCAAGTTTATTGATCTGACTTTTGAAACTTGGACATAAGAGTAATCAAGTATCACTGAATATCCTGTGAAAGTTTCAGGTCACATGATCAAGGTCAAAGGTCATGTGAGGTCAATGAAATTTGGCCACATTGGGGGTATTTGTTGAATTACCATCCTATTTCTGTAAGTGTATTTGTCTAGTTCATAAAACGTGGAAATAAGAGTAACCAAGTATCACTGAACATCTTGTGGGAGTTATAGTAGTTTTCAAAGTCAGCACTGCTGCTATGTTGAATCGCGTTATGCAGGTGAGACGGCCAGAGGCATTCCACTTGTTTTACTTTATTTTGTAATTCATTGCATCATTATCAAATCGATTATATTTTAATTTATATGACATTTTATCTTGATTTATACAATGTATTGTCCCCATGGAAGACCAGCAGCAACAATTATAGTTGTAGCTGAATTAAGCTACCAGCCGCAACTTTTACCTGTACATTCGATTTGTAATTTTATATGATTTTGTTTTTAATCTTACAGAAATAAAAACAACATTATGTAATCTGTACCGGGTTCTCCCAAACAAGTATTCTTGTTTTTCTGTTGAATTATGTTATAAGCTAGAAATCAAACTTTGTTTTTCTCCAATTTTTTTTTTCTTATTGTAGTCGGAAGACTTGTTCTCCTTGATCGAGTCACACGAGGGCAGGCCTCTGAAATTGTACATGTATAATGTGGAAACGGATGGATGTAGAGAGGTCACCATCACACCGAACAGGAATTGGGGAGGAGAAGGAAGGTGGGTATTACTCTTCTATCTTAAAGATACATGTCTGTCAAATAGGCTCTCATCCCCCCCCCCCCTGATTATTACATGACTCGGATCACCCTTCCAATCATGGCGCAAATCATGAAAGTAGGAATTAGTTATTACTGCAACTTCTTCCAGTAACCTTTTCTTTTTCTTCTCTTGATTCTTATAGCATGGGTTGTGGTATTGGCTACGGATATCTTCACCGGATACCCACAAGGTCGTTCCCTGAAGGTCAGAGTATCGATATCAGTGCACACTTGAAAGCTTCAGCCGCAGCAGCAGCCGCAGGAGATCAATCTACTGCACCCCCACCTGATGGATTTTCAGAGGTATGCCTTGTATAGCAGCATGAAAATTCAGACATGCGATTTATCATTGTGACTAAAATGTCAGAGACATTTTTTAATATCCAGTGAAATTCCATGGTTGACATTTAAATGTTATTAAAACTTGAAATTTGAAGGATCAGATCATTTAAATTTTGCAACATGTGCATTTTTATTTTGTGGTTATTTTTCATAAAAATTTCAACATTTGGACTAATAAATATTGAGCCAAAGATGATGAATATCCCATGTTAATTAATTAAAAGAAAGTTTGTAAAAAAAGTCAATGCATTTGTGATAATGGTATTTGGTCACTCATCAGATAAGTTTAACATTGTAATTCCTGTCTTACTTTCTTTCTTAATTGAGGCATGTGAGAATCAATCTTTTTAGCTGTTTTTAGCTATTTTCACGTTTTACTTTTAACTTTTTTGTACTTTGTACAGTTCTGTATAGGGGCTTTTGCAATTTCAGCTATTTTCATCTGTGGTCTCTCAAACCCTTGTTTATTTTATTGGTTGATGTTGATTGTCATTGGTATAACTAGATTTATTTTCTCTCTACAGGTTTCGCTGGCCTCCACTCCTTCTAATTCAGTGGCTGGTCTCCAGACTAGCATGGCGGACCTTGCTCTTACACCAGGAGCCACGCCCTCTGCCCCGGGTGCCACACCCGCTGGGGTCACAGCAGCAGCAGCAGCCTCACCGCTTGCCCAGCCCAATCTGAATGCCACCACGCCCTCTCCAGCAATGCTTGGGGGAGGGACCACGGTTCCCCTGACGACAGGAACATCATCCTTGTACCAGAGTCCCGTGGGAGGAGCGGTTCCTCCCCTCAACCTAGATGTGACCCCGGGAGCGTCTCCGTCTGGTGCCTCCGTTCCGCCGCCACTTTCAGGACCAAGTAAGCTATCTCATCTCTCGTACACCTTCAACCAATAGAAACTGTGTCATCTTTTTAACTAGTGGAAGTTTAAAGGAAAATTCAACCCACTGGCCCGTATTCTGAAGCCAGGTTTAACTTAGACCATGGTCTAACTCTGTGCTAAAATTATGGGAAGCCAAAAGTGTCAAAATTTTTATTATGTTTATTATGTTTACTGTGCTCTTTCCTGATTCATCGATGGTAAAGACAATGAATGATTTGAGAGCCAAATGAGCTGAAATATGATATCTCGACCGTTAGTGATTTATGTAACAATTGGCTATCCATACTTGAACCACAACTTTAAACCTGAGTTTAAGTTAAACCCAACTTCAGAATACGGGCCATTTAAGATGTTTAATAGCCTGTGTGAAAATAGAAAAAATGAAAGAATGGAATTAATGAAGTTTTGAGTAAAATTGGACAAACAATTAAGAAGGTTATAACCATATGTTTGTCGTGAACACTTAATTCTATGGAGATCCTGCCATTGGCAATGCAACCAATATCAGATCTCTCCCCTTTGGACACTGAAAGTATACTTAGAGAAAACTCTTTATATTCACTCTAATGATGGGACAAACGATTCATCCATGATGTCATGTTATGAAACCTGTAGTATATGTCTTCCCATAAAAAGAAAAGGTGATTTTGCGATGGACTAGATAAAAGAGAAAATTTAGGAGAAATGTGTACTAAAGTAATGGGGAAGTTGTGCTTGTGTAACATCACAGATCTTGCCAAGTGGAGGATCTACATAGCATTAGTTATCTCAATAATCATTCAAATCTTTATTTATGTGTTGCTTTGATTTTTCTCCTCTATATGAATTGATCTGGTTTTAAGAGTTCCATTTTCCTGCAGAAGTTGTTTCACTCGGTGTACATGTGATTTCCCAAACATGATATGTTGCTCCTGAAAATTGATATCAGCATAGTTATCAAATCTTATGTAGGCTGTGCATTCATATATATTATGTCTATTTGATTTTGAGTGACTTGAATTCTTGATGTACATTTCTTCAAGACTCTTTATCAAAATATGATCTCCACTTGAACTCAAATCAACTTTCCGAATGATTGCTGTTGATGAAATTTAAAAGAAGCTATTTCTTATCTTAGTTCAAATGAGCATGTACATGTCTTCGATAACAAAGTAGAATCCAGAATAATCTGCATTGTTTTTTCATCATGTCATGTGAATATTTCTCCTTATCTTTTGTAGTTTCTGGTATGCTACCACCAGTCAGTCTAGCCAATGTGCCGGGACTTCCCAACATCAATGTCTCGTTACCGTCGGTCAATCTTTCCAACTACCCTGCTCTCAACACATCCACAACATCATCACCTCTAAACCCCGCCCCGATAGGAGGGGTGTCTCCAGCCCCCATCTCTCTCGGGGCGTCGCCCGCCCCCGTCTCTCTTGGTGCATCGCCCGCCCCCGTCTCGCTCGGAGCATTGCCCGCCCCCGTCTCGCTCGGAGCATCGTCGCCTGCGGTCTCAAACCTGCCCCCTCCTCCAGCCGTCAGTCTGCCCGGAGGAATCTCAATACCAGGGCCGACGCCCCTACCTACCTTACCGGCCGGAATCGGCACGTCACCGCTGCCGGCTACCTCCGCACCGTCTTCATAAGAAACAGACTCTCATCATAGACATTGCAAATGAAATAACCTAATTGAGACTGTTAGTCCTTACTGTACGCAACATAGGAGAGGAAAGGTATATCCGAAGCAATCATCATACAGCACGTTGCTTGAAAAAAAGCATCCTGACAGCTGAAGATAGCTTATCCTAAATGATACATGGTTTTGTTCCTTCAATGTTCAGTGTTTGTTTACTATCAGAGGTCAAAGGAATTAATTCTCTCATTGTGAAGAGAAATTTCCTCAAATATTTATGAAATGGGATTAGTTTGATATATGGTCTAAACCCGAATGGAAAGTGTAGAAAATAGAAAGTATGAGGACTAGGTATAACAATTTGAATATTCATGGTTTAAAGTATTGAAGAATTAGAATATTTTGAATATTCATGCTGCAAGCATGTCACTATTGGGATATCCAATGATGCTATGGTTGATATGCCCTCACAGATATCGTCAAATATCTCTGTATTGCAAAAGAATTATGGCACTGTTTTTGACATTATTTTCTGTAACACCATTTTTGTTGGTTTGTATACTAATTTGCCATGGTTGTTATCGTTTCCAATTTGCATAATAATTATTTTCCGTGTGCCGAATATTTTTATTACCGGCAGTGGAAAAAAAAGTGTCACAATAAATCTCATTTGTTTTGAGATATTTCAATATTGTGAATATTCAAAGATCAAAAGGCCTAGTCCTAAAATTTGATGGATTTGTGATTGAGCATATTGACAGGCAATTTTCAGCAATGTAATCTTTATGGATAATGAAATAACGAGAACTTTATCTCGGGATAACAATATTTTGTTGTCCTTCACTGATTACATTCCTTGGCATAAACCTCTATAAAAGTAGGTAAATATAAAAGATTCATAAAAAATCATCTCATTTTGGATAATCCATGATTTTTACATGTTTGTGTGTGTTGTTTATTCAAAGGTCGCAACCGTTTTCCTCTGAATTTGAAATATTTTGCCCTTATTTCGTATGCAAGTGCAAGTAAAATTTAATAAAGTATGTATCCAAAACCATAATTTTGAAACAAATCCTCGCATTGGTAACAAATTACTATGTGATTAAAAAAATACAGAATAAATAACAAAGAATATTATTTCTCAATTTCTAATGGATATGAATGCTGTAATATGAAATTATAATTGTCCAAAGTTGCCAAGCTAAAGTAGAATTGATTAAAAATGAATAAAGGATAGAGGGATGGATGTGAGAAGGAAGGAGAATTAATGAGAAAATGAAATGAATTATCAAGGAATGTGATTATTTTGAATTAGATTCTAACACGAGATCGATCACTGGTATTGTTAGAGAATGAATATATCACCAGCATGATTTATATTTTCTTAATGCTCTTATAGTGCATGTTAGGTAGGAAATTGTCCATTTAAAATGGCTGATGTCTATAAAGTTTATTGATTTATATAAATATGTTTTAGCGTTGAAAAATAATTATTATCTGTAGATTATTCTCCTTTGTCTTCTTATTTAATTTTCTTTGTACAATATCATAAATTTTATTCCTGTTATGAGTAAATATGCATTAATTGAGAGATCTTTGTTTATTTCCAATGCAGGGATGATAGTTAATTTAAGTTGGCTTTATGAGCCATGTAGTGTATTGAATAGAAAATAAACAGTAAGTCTTCTGGGGAGCGTTTCATCAATATTTTGATCCGACAAGTTGTCAGATCTGACATCTTTCCATGATTTTGATTGGCTGAGAGGCACTGTTCCTATGGTAACTGTCGGATAAAATGGGACTTGTCAGATAAAACGTCCGACAAGTCCTTTCATGAAACGCCCCCCTGGTTGCTTATTAAAGGGGAAGTTCACCCTGAAGAAACGTTGTTTGTGAAAATACCAAGAGAAATGATTAAAAAAATGGTGAGTCTAAGGAAAGTCCATCTAAGAATAAGAGAGTAATGATTTTTTAAGCTTTAAGGCCACCACACACCTTACGATCGGTCTGCGACTCGATTTTGGAATAAAACATAGTAAATTTTGATGCTAATATTGAGACTTTAAGTATCTTACTGTGTAATGTTCTAAATCATCATACAAATACTTACATTCAAATCTGTGACTATGCTATCATCCTTCATAGAATAAAACCGAATTTAATACATTGTCGTAATGACGTCACAGCAGTCGTACGATTGGCTACGATTTAAACTAATTTTGCCTTTACTCCAAAATAAAGGCTTGCAATCTTTCATAATGGTCATCGTATTATTCTTTCAATTAGTTTCAACCTCAAATAAAGATGTATTTCTATTCACATTTTCAGAAAATTAGCAAAATGTGATTCGTTCCAATATCGGATCGCGAACAGTCTTAAGGTGTGCGGTGTCCTTAAGATTTGTGACATCATATGGAAGTACCCTCCCCATGAATCGTGTCACATAAATTCCACAAATTCAACTTTTTAATGGAAAATGAGGAATATAAATATTTTTTACTGAATGGGGTATGAGATGATGTATTGAAAGATATGTTTACTAAAATCACTCCAATTTTTTGAGAAAATGGCATTTTAGGGAATTTATATCATAACATTTGGACGAGCTGCCCTTTTGTGATGTCACAAAATCAAAACTTCAAAAAAAAAAATCACAACCCTTTTATTCTTTGAGGAATTTTCATGAAACATTCACTGTTTTACTTTTTTAATTTTCTGCTGTCAAAACCAACTTATTGTGAACTTCCCCTTTCATGCTGTTTTCAAACCTCTTTCAAACACAAAGCTTAGCAATGATCATAGATCATTTTTCTGCAATTGATCCCATTGACTACAATGTACAATCAATCGTGAAAATCGAGCGTACAATTAATTTCTAACTTTGTGTTACAGGACTCTGGAAGCTTATTGAGCTCTTTATGGGGAAGAAACATAGAAGTTGTTTACTGGCAATTGGCAGAGACATATTTCCAATTCCATATTTTTCATTTTCATGAAATATGTGTTTCACAAGGTTAAACTGCTTTCATGGGTGTAGTTTGATAATAATCTTTAATCTCTAAACTTTACATGTAGTATTATATATTTTTTTCTGTTCCTTATCATTTATGTAAAGTGCTCTGAAAAGTTAATTTGTGAGATCACGATTTAAATGGAACATATTATTTATAAAGTATTCATTTTAATTGAATTAAATCAACTATTGCACGAAGAACGTTGACTTAACTTGGCAATGTGAAATGATCTTATCTTGTGCTACAGCAAGTCTTAACAAATCAAAACCAACAGATATGCCATTTGAAATATTAGCTCAGGGGCCCGTTTCATAAAAGCTATTCGTAAGTTACGAAAGACTTTACACACGACTGGTGACCCTTTCTTGTGCTATATGATATATCCCTATGTAGCTGAGTACGTATCAGAACATGTTCCAGTCGTTAGTAAAGTTGTGCGTAACTTTACGATCAGCTTTATGAAACACCACCCTGATCGGGGGGCATTTCATAAAGCTGTTCATAAGATAAGAGCGACTTTAAGAACAACTGGTGAACCTTACACGCTTACCGTTGCCAATGTGTATACCATTTACCTCAAGAAAGGATCACCAGTCGTTCTTAAAGTCGCTCTTAACTTATGAACAGCTTTATGAAACACCCACCCGACTGGGGTCGGTTTCATTGGCGTGTCTTTTCCATGTGAAATTTCTATGACTGAAATTTTTAACTTGATTTCCAATCCCTATTTACATCACCAGCTAATGAGATTTATCACGGCTCACAGGGAAATAAGCAATTCTTTTGTCTGTTTCAAGAAATCTGTAGAACCATATTTTAATCCCGTCGGAGGCCAAATGATTTTGCAAATAACACATGTTTTCCATAGACTCAAGTCTGCATTGGTGCATGCTCAGTCTCCATGCACACAAATTTCATTCTGCATAGCCCTTATTCTCTATTTGAAAATGAGTACACTCTAATGCATTGGTGCAATGACAATGTCTACATTTCTGAAAAAAGTATGCAAAGCTATCAAGCTCCCTTCATATGATTAAACAAGAATTCTTTAATTTATGTTTTGAACTCTGAATTTTATTTGATATTTTATATATTGTTGAAGGAATATTTCATTTTGCTTTAAGTTTACCAATACTTATAAATACGGTGAACTGAATGAAGTTCATAGACTTTGATTTGTTCATTGTTTGTTGTAAATGTTCATTGTCTGCCCATATTTTAGCTGTCCCAGGTGGCTAAAAATTGTTCCATGTCGAAGTAAAACTTAGAATGACGCTTAACCCATTATAATTCTATTTAATTGAGGATTTGTGCCCCATATCCCAATTTATTTTAAGACAAATATTACTTGTAAAAAGTGAAAATATGATGTAATTCAATTAGGATTTGTGCCCCATATCCCAATTTATTTTAAGACAAATATTATTTGTAAAAAGGGGAAAATGTGATGTAATTCAATTAGGTATTGATAAATTGGTAAAAGTTTACATTTAGATAATAAACATGGATCTGATTAATAGAGTGGTCACAGGGAATATGGTTATAAAATCCATTACATGTACCTGTATGATGTTTCATACAAAGCAGTGAAATGTTAATATAGATCTGTAGTTGCATTCATAAAATATTTTTATAAATCCATTTATATGGCATTTATCTTTATTTGTTCATATCATTTTAGAAATGATAATTCCTCAAAGGATTGTGTTTGTAAAGAGAATTTAAGTGATATTCACTTCCGAACCTTTTTTTTCACAGAGTCATATTGGTGTTAGATTGGAGAGTGATTTGAATCTGTATACAGCAATAGGGGTTTTCTATCAGTGGACATTTAATGGTGAATATCATCCTCAAGAAAGGTTCACCAGTCGTTCTAAAGCCGCTCTTAACCTACAAACAGCTTTACGAAACCCCTACCTGGGCTCTGTTTTACAAAGAGTTGTAATTGATCAGGGGGCCCGTCTTTCTAAGAGTTGTGATTGATCCTATCATTTGCAGCTATGGAAAGCCGGCAAAGTCAACATATAAAATGCACGTTTGCTCAAAAATTTCTCTAGATATGAATGTATATCCATAAATTCATTGATTACTTGATAACTTGGTGTGTTCTTGTTTACAAAGGACATTTTGCAGTTTTCCTGTCGAAAAAAATTCTGATGCTGATGGATTTCCAAAGAGTTACGATTGATTGGATCAATCGTATCTCTTTGTAAGACGGGGCCCAGATCAACACCTACGATGGAAGGCCGGCAACGCCAGCCATCTACAATGCCTGTTCAAAATATTTCCTAGATATGATTCTCACTTCTACATTCATCGTTGGAAATTGGATGTTCCCCTCTTTGTTTACAATATGGACATTGTGGATTATGGACAAATATCCCTTGGCAAAAATTTTGACAATAATGGATTTCCATTATGTAGTTGAGGTAACTCTTTGTAAGACGGGGCCTAGCAATGTGTCAGCATCAATGACTTAGTGACACAACAAATTATTGATTACTTTTCTATGAGGCTTTGGAGTCTTCATTAATGTTTCTTTAATAATTCAAGCATTCTAATCATTAATGTTTTGTTTTGTCTTGTGACATTTTGTGGCGCAATTTACTTTCAAAGTATTCATGAATAGATCACAAATGATTGAGTTGTAAATAAAAGCTATCACGTAGAGACCTTGGTCATGCTTTGGTTGTGTATTTTTATTTGTTTTCCACCCACACAGCATGTGAAATAGTGAAGATAAGCTCTGGTACTGGGAAAAGCGGAAAATGAAATGTTCACAGAATTGAACAAAACTTTCACAAAATCATACAAAAATAATTTTAATAATATATCTGCCAAAGAATTTTACAAGAGAGTCAAAAGGGGCCTAAGCTTTCGATCCTAGCAGAATCTTCTTCAGAATTTTACAGGAAAATGTATAATTACAGAGAAATGTGCAAATGAAGATCAGAAATATGATTGAAAAAGACTTGTCCAATCCATTTATAGAGGATTCAAATTAGAAATCATGGGGAGCCAAGAGTTCAAAATTTAAGTTTGTATTGTACACTGGCGTAAATCCCGGGGGAATGGGGGGACATATCCCCCCCCCCCACTTTTCGAGGAGGGGGGATGGCCTGTACAAACATCCCCCCCACTTTTTAACGAAAAAAATGAAAAAAAATCACGTGAGATAATTGTTTTATTGGTGAAAATTCTTCCTAAAATACCGCTTAACAAATGAAAAAATATTATTGAATCATAAAATGCAAATAAAGAGCCAGTTCACCATTTCAAAACGAAATACTTATGTCCTTATTATAACATTGAAGAGAAACCCCCGTTTCTTCCAATTCAATGTTGGGGTCTTTGGGAAGGGATTAAGATGGAATGTTGATTTTTTTTTTACTGTAATCTCTAATAAAACCATTAAACCATTATGGGGTAAAAGGATAATATTGGAGGGGTATTTGCCATATGGACATACAGTGGCGTAACTATGGGGGGCATGGGGGCACAAGCCCCCTTCCCCCCCCCCCCATCGGCTGGCAAAACAAAAAAGGGGAAAAGGAGAAGAGGGAGAAAGGAAGAGAAATGTAGTGGGAAAGAAGAAAATATTCAATATAATGTTATATTATAATTATGTTATGTTACATTACATAAGAAACATAATTCATGAAACATAATTTGCCCAGGACCTACGTCTTCATTGTTCCTGGTGCTCGCATTGTCTGTTTATATAATCCTGCTGTACTAAAACATCCCGTTTTCAAGTCAATATAAACCAAATATATTTCCTACCACTTGAGTTATCATTGTTTTATGTAGTGACATATGCTTATTTTACATGACTCAAAAAGTGATTGCCCCATGTTAAGGTCTTCGTATATATGAAATATTTCCTGTCCGTGATTACGTTCGCATTAGTGGATTGGTGAGATATGTCTGCTCTTCATGAATTCCTAAAATCAGTCCTTAAAATGTCCATTCTTCTGATCTGAATATAAAAAAATTTCAGCTCGCGCTTTGCGCTCGCATCATTTTGTTAATGAAATACGTATGGTCCTAGTTAATTCCTACAAAGAAACGTTAGAATGCCCCACTTCAGGTCTAAATTTTCAGCTCGCGCATCACACTCGCAATATTTGATTAGTGAGATGCGTATGATAATCATGATTGCAATGACTACAAAAAGTGTTTCATGTGTTCAGATGTAATTCTAATAAAATCAGCAAGCGCTTGGCACTCGCATTAGATGACTATGGTGAGATGTGCATACTCTTAATGGATTCCTAAAATATATTCCTTAAAATCTTGGATGTTTGGGGTCAAAATAAAGGAAAATTTCAGCTCGCGCTCGCATTGTTTAGAGAGACAGGTACCTATCATGATTACACACATTTTGATTATAATGTCCCTTTTTAGGTGTGAATATAAAAAATTTAAGTTCGCGCTTCGCGCTCGCATTATTTGATCAGTAAGATACATATCCGTTTAATGACATTGTCCTTAAAATGTCTCTATTAGGTCAGTATAACTGGCTGCGCGCTCGATCACTCAGTGATTCAAAAGTTTTGCTGGTGCCCCCACAATTCCGTGACCCACGGTACGCCACTGTGGACATATCAATGACAATTCCTTGCAAATCTAAAACATGATTGCAAAAAAATACTAAAATGTTTCAATCATCCCCCCACCCATCAACACGGATTTACGCCACCGGTATTGTATTGTATATTTCTCCTCTTTGTTTCCTTTTGCTTTCATAATAAAGAAAAATACTTTAGTTATCATTCCCAGGCAATTACCAGTATGAACAATTTGGATGTCATGTGAGTTAATTAGGGATTTGTGCTCCAATTGGCTCTCCATAGTTAAACCACAACTTTAACCCAGGGTTTAATTTAATACGGGCCATAGGGAAGAAGGGTTAATATTCAGTGTACATGTGTAGTGGTGCTCAAAGGTTAGTGAACCCCACCAAAAAATGAACATATTTCAAATGTTCTACATCTGCCATTTTTGTCAATATTCATTTGTGAAATCAGGCAAATAAATTAAAGTATGACATTCAATATAGTTTGTTTCTCTGGGCTTGCCAAACATTGAAGTGTTGTCTACATTCAATACTCCGACATGACAGAGCATTCTGTGGTGGGGTTCCCTAACTTGGAAGTACAATTGTACATTATATACTGCAAGCCAATGGCTATTAGAAGTGACTTGAACCTCTTTCACACTAGCCACCTTGAAAATGTTTGTTTATATTGCACCTCAATCAAGCCTTCACTTCAATTTTTATTTCATGTCAATTCATTTTAGGGCCACTTTACACAAAAGCATGTGATTGATCATAGGGCTAATTTTTATGAATGGTCGCATTGGTCACTTTGCTATCAATCATGAGAATGAACTGTATGATCAATGACTGCTTTGTGTCACAGGACAAAAATAAAAGTCTA
This sequence comes from Lytechinus variegatus, assembly GCF_018143015.1. Classification (NCBI taxonomy): domain Eukaryota; kingdom Metazoa; phylum Echinodermata; class Echinoidea; order Temnopleuroida; family Toxopneustidae; genus Lytechinus; species Lytechinus variegatus. The sequence goes on along the minus strand of NC_054740.1, from coordinate 55,420,076 downwards.
ATGCAGGCCTGGTCTAATGATTTAACCATGGCAGAGTGTACACGAAAGTCACAACTAACTTAAGTTTGATGAAGTTCCGACACCAGGGGTTCAACATTTATTTATGAATATATCCATGAATGATTGAACAAGTTATAATATAGCACAGTTGCAAAAGAATATTTTCAGTTTCAAAGTCATTTATTCACTTCAATCTGTAGATATGAAAACCAGAATTTACAATATGAAATTAGACGGAATGTTTAAAAAAATAAACTTTTGCCTTAAACACTCTTAAGATAGTATACTAGAATGTTCACAAAAGTGTTTGCAGTTTTGGAGCAATATTTAAAGGTCAAGTCCACCTCAGCAAAATGTTGATTTGAATCAATAGAAAAAAATCAGACAAGCACAATGCTGAAGATTTCATCAAAATCGGATGTAAATAAGAAAGTTATGACATTTCAAAGTTTCACTTATTTTTAACAAAATAGTTATATGAACGAGCCAGTTACATCCAAATGAGAGAGTCGATGATGTCACTCACTATTTCTTTTGTTTTTTTTTGTTTGAATTATACAACACTTCAATTTTTACGAATTTGATGATTAGGACCTCCTTGCCTGAAGCACAAAATGGTAGAATAATGGAATATCATGTGTTCAGGGAGGAATGAAACTTCATTTCACATGACAATGGCGAGAAAATCAAAATATTTCATATTTCAAACAATAAAAAACAAAAGAAATAGTGAGTGAGTGACATCATCGATTCTCTCATTTGGATGTAACTGGCTCATTCATATAACTGTTTTGTTAAAAATAAGCGAAACTTTAACTTCAACTTTATTTTATTGAATTTTTCTCTTTTTATTCAAATCAAGTTTTTGTTGGGGTGGACTTGCCTTTAAAGATTTACAGCTAAGTTACCATTTTATGCATTAATTTACATCAATAATTACTTTGAAAAAAATTGAGGTTTGGTAGAGTTAACTGCCAGTATCCAATTTTGTACATTACTTATATGGGTGAGGTGTGTGCCAATTTCAGTTGTGATTGCACAATCAACAACTGAAATGGGGAGGGGCCAAAAAGCCCCCCAAAACCCTAAAAAGGCCACCCCCCTCCGCGGGCTATGCAATTTCAAAATGGCCTGGTCTATATAGGGTTAAATTACAAGATTCTGGGTTCAAATCTCTGCTGCACCTGTAACAACCTTTTGCAAGTAATCTACATTTACTATGCTCAACCTACAAGGGGTAAAGCAGTATCTGGCAAGAATATATTCCTTGCAATGTTGTTGTGCCCTGAAAAAAGGCTTGTTGGCTAAAAGCAAGGTTGATGATATCCAAAGTCCTATGCAAGCATATCAAGATGTTGTACCCCGTTCCAACCGCCTTACGATCCACCACAAATGCTGTAATTGTATTGCATAGCTGATCGCACAATTTTTTGAAACCATTCAAAAAATTTCTATGATCAATATGATCGCCGGGTTAACTAATACGATCTGATATGATATCATAGGATCACTAAGATTACTCCACGATATAGACCACGCTTTCAATAGTGGCGCGAATCGTGAAAGTGGGAACTAGGTATCAGATAACTTGATACGTACTTCGTACGAATGGAACGTTATCATTACATGGCTGCGAGCAAATTTGTACATCCCTATGCTGCACTCCTAACAGCAATGATGAAGGAAGACGGTAATGTTATCTTCTGGCAAAGTTCTTGTCCAAGGCTGCATTGGTTCGCTGGATGCTGAAAACATTCCTCTTGATCTGATCTTCCACGGAGCTGTTGCTAGGTAACCGCATTGTCCTGTAAACAAAAAAAAAGTGGAAACCATGGTATTAAATTCACGTTTTAGTATCATTTATTTCCAATTCTTGTCATAAAAATACAACAGGGGAGCATAAAATACAGTATAGAAACAATAGAAAGAGTCAGCAGGGGTCATTGACCTTTCAAAGGTTGGGCTCGAAATCCAAAATCAATTATATAACGCAAAGGAGAGAGTGGGGGGAAGGAGTTCATGAGAAATAACACCAATCAAATGAATGCACATATTGTTTAATAATATCATTAGATGATGCTCATATTTATTTTTTTTCAAATTAACCAACACTAATACCTGTCTCGTTCATAGTTAACAATGAACTTTGTGACATCTAAATCAAAGAATGCTGAAAATAATTGTGAAATTATTCACATTATCAACAGTGTTTATCACATCAGAGCGATGTCTCTAAAGGTCTTATACGAGCAACAAACAATGTATGTTTTACCTGATTGGACTTGTGACTTCAGAACTGAAAATTTCCATGAAAGATAAAGGGAATTTGAATCAATTTATTTTGAGTATACACTTTAGTAGACATTTAAATCCATTATGCAAAAGTGGAAATAAGTCAACTAGTTAACTCGAAACAAGTACAATTCGAAGTATACATACTCTAGAAATTTGGCATCTTTGGTCTTCTTTTTCTCCATTTCTGTCTCTGCTCTCTCTTCAGCCTGGATGAGATAAACAAATATATAATTTATTTTCCATTAATTCTTTTATTGCACACAGTGCCTGAGTTGAATTTATGCAGTCCAAAAAATTGTCTCAGTCACTGTCAACTTCAAACCCATTGTTTTATTGTTTTTTCACTCACAAAATTCTAATTTCTTCCACCTCAAAGCTAGTTTTGCAATCCTATTTATTGAACTGAGGTAGAATATGTCTATGACCTAAGGATTACTTTGTAAGATGGGACTGAGATGAAACTTTTCATTGATTCAATCCTCAGTAAAATCTATTACCATCTAAAACCTGTGTAGCCTACTATAAATTTGTTACAGTTGTTAAGCCATACATGAATTATAGAATAATTCAAGGGAAGTACAAGGAAAAGAAATGAAACTTACATTATATCTAGACACTCTGTCTTTTCTCTGTTCATCTCTCCATTTAGCATTGTCCATCATTTCAGCACGACGTCGTTCCAGCTCCTCAGCGTCCATCTTCCTACCAAACACAAAATAATGTAGTGAAGAGATGTAACTCTTTAACTAGCAGCAAAACATCTACCAAACACGTATCTATGATCGATTAAATGGCCTCATAATTCAATAATAATTACAATCATACTTGCTTTTATAGCGCTTAACACCTTCTTCATCAGAAGTCTCTAAGTGCTTTACAGTAATGCAGCATAATTACCCTGGCTTTTAATAGCAGAGCAGCCGTTATCCACACTGCATTTCAAGGAATACTTTCCTACCAGGTACCCATTCACCTTACCTGTGTGGAGTGCTGTACAATGGGAATTAATTTTCTGTTGAAGGAAAAAACCCCAAGGCTAGGAATCAAACTTATTTCCTCAGAATGAAAGACAAGAGCCATAACCACTGGACCACAATACCCCCGCTAATGCTTATAATCCTGTTTGTCCAAATTTTCTTTGATCTCAGTCTTCGATTTATCTGTTTTCATATTAGCTAACTCGTTCCAAGTGTTTTTATGCTGTTTTGAAGGGTTTGTGCCATCCAGATTCAAGTTGCTTCCTATTGATGCACAATGCTTAAAGGTCAAGTCCACTCTAGAAAAATGTTGATTTCAATAAATAGAGAAAAATCAAACTAGCATAACGCTGAAAATTTCATCAAAATCGGATGTAAAATAAGTCATGACATTTTAAAGTTTCGCTATTTTTCACAACAAAGTGATATGCACAACTCAGTGTCATGCAAACGAGACTTTCGATGATGTCCCTCACTCACTATTTCTTTTGTTTTTTATTGTTTGAATGATACAATATTTCACTTTTTACAGATTTGACAATAAGGACCAACTGGTCTGAATCATATGGTAACAAACAATGCTAATTCCACAAGTTCATGGAGGAATTAATTATTGTTATTTGACAGTGAGGAGAAAATTAGAATATTTCGTATTTCATATAATAAAATATAAAAGAAATAGTAAGTGGATGACATCATCAAATCTCCTCATTTGCATACTGACCAGAATGTGCATATAACTGTTTTGTGAAATTAAGCAAAATTTTAAAATGTCATAACTTCCTTATTTTACATCCGGATTTGATGAAATTTTCAGTGTTTTGCTTGTTGTATTTTTTCTCTTTTTATTTAAATCAACTTTTTGTTGGGGTGGACTTGCCCTTTAACAGTCCAACTCATATGATAATAATAATTGGCATTTATATAGCGCTTTATCAATCTACGACTGTTCAAAGTGCTTCATAATTATTATTACCCGGTCACTGGATTCATAGCATTCCAAGCAGCCTGTTAGGCGCAAACTTGCTAAACCAACCACAATGACGGTTGTTTCCTACCAGTACCCAATTAGCACCTGGGTAAGAGTGGCAAAGTGTGGATTGACGCCTTGCCAAAGGGTGCTAGGTGGGATTCGAACACACAACCCTCTGATTACAAGGCGAGAGTCAGAACGGCTACACCACGGCGCTTCAAGTATACGGATGATATGTAACATTTATATAGCACTTAATACAGTGTTTCTATTAAAAGCGTTGCATAAAATTACCCTGGCTTAACATGGCAACCCAAATCAGGCACATCAAGCATTCAAGGAATTTCTTCCTACCGGGTATCCCATTTACTACGTCTGGGTGGAGGGTGGCAAATGTAGAGGACATGAGTGCTGCATTGGGATTTGAACCCCAGACCTTGGGATTCAAAGTCTGGAGCCTTATCCACTGAACCACAACACCTCTACACAAAGTATTCAAATGTGTTTTGTACATTTAGCAATGTACATCAATATGAATCGATTGGGATGACATGGGCCCTTTAAATATAAGAACAATAATAACTGTACAGAAATTGGTTGGCTTACTTTGGTTTACGTTGTTTGATAGGTGACCTTGACCGTGACCTCCGACCCCTGTGCCTATCACCGTGTCTGGGATGATTGGAGGGGGTATGGTCACTCTCACTGCTACTCTCTCTATGCCTTCTTGGTGCTTTGTGGCCCCCCTGTAAGTATGTAAAAGAGAATCATATTCAATGAACAAAGAAAAAATATGTACTGCACTTTTCCCAAAATGGCCCAAAGCGCTTACAACTAGAAAAAGGATAAAATGAAATTTGAAATCCTAAAACTATAGATTGAGAATACAGGCCCAAAAAATACATTCGTAGGTTACCATTCAGATAGGTGTATGTGTAGTAGGTTTCTCGGTACACCATGTATCTTTCTTGGGCAAGTGTTGGTCCTGATAAGGACCACCCAGAGATTGAGTGGTTCTTTTCAGGACAAACACTTGACCAAGAAAGATACATGGTGTACCCAGAGGCAAATCAGGACCACCAAGAGATTAGGTGGTCCTTTTCAGGACCATCACTTGCCCAAGAATGATACATGTTGTACCGTGAAACCTACTATACTATTCTTCTTCACCATGAAAACCTTCAGAAGTTATGATATGTGTATGGTTTACATAAATGTGTATTCAATATGTTTGGTCTAGTTAATACTCACAATCAGTCCATAACCAGGAGGGATTTTCTTTTTGTGTTCATCAAGACGAGATGAAGAGCTTTTCTTTGTTCTTACATCATCTGATTCATCACTGGAGTACCTTCTTCTTCTGCTCTTCCTCTCTTCCTTCCTTCTTTCTATCCTCCGATCCAGCTCTGAATCACTATCATGAAGGTCTCTCCTATCCTTATTCTTTCTGTCATTTTTCCTTCTATCCCTCCTCCTCTCTTCTTCTGAATCACCATCATGAAAGTTCCTTCTTTCCTGGTTACTCCTCTCCTTTTTCCTCCTATCTCCTTTCCTTTCTTCTTCTAAATCACTATCATTGAAGATTCTTCTTTCATGGTTACCTCTCTCCTTTTTCCTTCTATCTCCTTTCCTTTTTCTTCCAAATCACTATCATTAAAGTTTCTTCGTTCATGATTCCTTTCCTCTCTCCTCCTTCTCTCTTTCCTTTGTTCATGTTCCGAATCACTATCATCAAAATGTCTCCTCTCTTTGCTCCTCTTGGATTCCTTCCTTCTATCTCTCATTGGTTCATCTGATGATTCACTAGAGTCTCTCCTTCTATCCATCTTTTTCTTCTTCCTTCTGATATGTTCTATTTCAGAATCACTCTCGCTTTCACTGTCAGTGGATGACTGTCTCCTTGATTTCTTGTGTTTCTTTGGTGCCTTGCTCTTCTTACTTTTCTTGGACTTTTCCTTGGCACCTACTTGCGCTTTTAACTAGAGAAAAATGAAATAAAAGAATTAAACATATAAAGAGAAAACACAAAAGAAGAGAGAACGACAGAACAGAATGTATAGAAGAAAATCAGAAGAAAGTGATAATTGAAGTACAAAGAAATCTTTAATTCCATAAAATGACTGCAATATATGATGAATATAAATAGAATGTGTCTAAAAACACTGATTCTCATCAGAACCTTTGATCATTAAGCACTTAATGTTTTATGACCATATATAGCTTAAATATGATCAATTCAAGCTTAAACATTTAGATTTTTTTGTCCTTTAATAACTGTCATAAAGTCAACACAAAGAATAGAGTTTCCGGGAAATGTCAACTCCTAAAAAGAAGCAGCACTAAATGAATGTATTTATATGATTCCACTACATCTTATATGATTCCACGACATTTTATGATTCCATGACATTTGCTCCAAGGACAATTGTTCCGATGGAAAATCTGCATGTTAGGCCACACATGATAAAGTAAATGCAAATAAACCATAATCATCATTTTTACATTATTCTGAACCAAAAACTCTATTTCAATGCTAAATCTAACCCTATGCCATCTGAGACATTGAGACTGGAGCAAATGTTGCAGGAGCATATATGTCTTGTCACTGCATATACACACTGAAATGACCTCAAAAGACATTGTTTACTCACCATTTGTTGGAGTTGCTTCATTCTAATGGGATTATTCATAAGAGCCTTCTTGTGATTTATTTCTTGTTTTCTATAGAGACAAGAAAAATGAAAAAAAAAAGCATTAGCAGTACAGCGGTTTATGCATAACTGGGTCCCATTTCATAAAGACTCATTATGATAACAAATGCACAATATCTATAACAAATTTACTATCAGCCAATCAAATTAAATGATTTCATTCAAAACTGTCTGGGTGGGTGTTTCACAAAGCTGTACGTAAGTTAACAGCGACTTAAATAAGGACTGGTGAACCTTTCTTACGTGCTAAATATTCGCCAATGTAAATTAATGGTGAATATCATTTACCACAAGAAAGGATCACCGGTCGTTCTTAAAGTCGCTCTTAACTTACAAACAGCTTTATGAAACATCCACCAGAAATGATGACCAACTATCCTTTCCACAATTAGCATGGGATAAGAAGAAATTAAACAAAAGAAACATAAATGTAAACAAAGATTTGACATTTTTAGCTTGCCATAAGTTTAGCACAGAGTAAAACCAATGGCCTCAGTTAAACTGGACATCTGAATATGGGGCATGAACTTTAATTGGAATATGGCTACATAAAAAATGGCAATTAGGAGAATCTTTGATGAATCCTCCCATCATATCTACAAAATTCTCGCCCACATCTTACAAAGAGTTAAGATTGATCCAATCAACCACAACTATGGAAAGCCACCAACGTCATAAATCTAAAAAGCATGCTTGTTCAACATATTTTCTTGATACGATGTCCATTCATACAGTTACAATTTTGTTAAAAATTCAGTGTGCTTATCTTTTTTCTTTACATACAAAGGACATTTTTTCAAATTTCCAGAGGAAAAAAAATGACATTGATGGATGTCCATACACTTGCGGTTGATTGAATAAATCGTAGCTCTTTGTAAGACAGGGCCCAGATGATATCACTTACTTGATAGCAAAGAGAGGATCCTCCTTCACTTTAGCAGCCATATCTACAATAAGACCTGACCCTCCTCCACTAGATGCTTCTTTGGTCTAAAAAAACACAAAGAAATAAATTAAAAACTATAAAAATACTTATAAATCACAGCGGTTTTCAAGATAAAAATAACCTAACCTGGATCTACCTCTCACGGTGGTTGATGGAATCTTAAAAGGGAAATAAAGATGAAACTGAAATTGAATGTCCAACTGTGTTTAAAGCTTGTGTATAGTTTTGGTAAATCCACCAAAATGCACCTATCACTATTCCAATTCATTGCTAGCTAATATGAATGGATATGCCCTACAGCAGTTATGATGTGGAGGATATGAAATGAAATTGTGTTTTACAGGATAAATTTTGCGATTTTACATGGTAATTTAACTTGATCGGGTCACCCGATCAAATTAAAATATCTGTGTGTTTTTGTCTTTCAATTAAATCATGGAATGGGCTGAAACTTTCAAGATATGTTCTTTGTCTGTAACTTTTGGATATCTAATCACTAAATTTATAAGATAAGTGCTTGAATGCCCATTTTTTAATTTAAAACAAGCATCGCCGAGAGAGGGCGCTATATATCCAAGATTTGAATATTTGAAATTTTCTCAGAGAAGTGCAGTTGGAAAAATACCTAACGGTCTCTACGCTTCAGTAAGACTGTCATATTAGATGATATTCGATTATCAATCACATTATTGACCCTTTACCAAAGCTATACACAGGCTTCAATATCACCATGGGTTTACAATATCTTCAGTGAAACCAGAAAAGTTCTGATCAATGTTAACACCAAAGCTTGCCCCTTCCTGTCAGCTCCAAACTTTCATCTGAAGCAGGACAGCCCTAAATTTCAACTAAAGCCAGTTAGCCCCAAACTTTCAACTGAAGCCAGACAGCCTCAAACTTTCAACTGGCATAAGACAGCCCAAAACTGTCAACTGAAGCCAGTTAGCCCAAAACTGTCAACTGAAGCCAGTTAGCCCCAAACTTTCAACTGAAGACCATGCAACCTTATAGTCATAAAATTGTTTAATTCTACTCACCTTTGTTTGCTGGTGTTCCATGATGGCTTTATCAACTTTCTTTCCCATCAAATAGTCTTCTTCGTTAACTTTGGGTTGGTTGTACATCCAATCAACTCGATCTTTCTTTTTCCTACAGCGCGAGAGACCAAAACAAATCATCAGCGACCACAGTTCATGCATATTAAAATAATTCATGCTCTGATGTTAGCAAGTATTCTCATAAATCATAGAGAAGTACAGGTATTGCATTTAATAAATAAATACTGTCCTTTAAAACTGGTTCCGTAATGTAAAAAGGTCCTTTTAAATCTATAAACCTATTCAACATTCCTAACAGTTCTTCAGACAGGTTGCCCAGATTAAAAGATTTGTCAAGATAAACAAAAATCTTTGAAGTTTGTCCTCGACTGGACTGGACTTTCGTCATTCTGAATCTTTAGGAAATGATAAAAAGTGTTGTCAATATACCAGGCAATATGAAATGATGGTCTAATAGTCTAGCCAGGGGCCGCGGAATGGATTTCAAAGTGGGGGGGGGGCGGCTGACTATGCAAAAAGTTGCAATATGATCATTGTACACGGTTTTGGAAAAAAGTGGGGGGGGGGGCTGAAGCCCCCTCAGCCTCCCCCCCCCCACTTCTGCTTCCGCGGCCCCTAATTCTGACAGAAGCACTTCCATTCTTCCTGTGTGAATTGTTCTTGGTGGGCGAGTCCATGGTATTCAAAATACTATCAACGGAATAACTCACTTCAAAGTCCCACTGTCCTCCCCACGTTTCTTCATTTCTTCAAGATCTCTCTCTTCTTGCAGCTGTCTCTTGAGTTCAATCATCTTCTGGCGTTCCTTCTTCTCTTTCATCTCTCTCTTCCACACCTCCTCCTGGTTGTCCAGCCGTTGAGGATGCCATGATTTCTTCATATTCTGAGAAAAACAAAACAAAGCATCATCACGAAATTTTCATGTCCACAACAAAGGGGGTCTTAAACATGTTTAGAGTACTGGGCCGATTGCACGAAAGGGTCTTTGCAAGGACCGTCTTTCGTGTCGCCCATCTTTTATGATGCGCCATGTGAAACGCATTTTAAATAAATCATCTGCAAACATATTTCATTCGTCCGTTAAATTAAACAACATATTTGTTTATAAAATGATGTGATATATCATGAAATTGTATAAAATTTGATTTAAAAGCAAACTAACGAATCTTATTCTTTATCATAAATTTCAGAAACAACCCGCCTATAGCGTATCATAAAAGATGGGCGACACGAAAGACGGTCCTTGGAAAGACCCTTTCGTGCAATCGGCCCCAGCATCCTACATGCATGTGCATGGATTTGACAGTCTATCTTGTTTTCAAAAGCAAGCTCATTCAATCACAACACACACCAAACTCATTGAACTTTTGCATTATTTTTGTTTCCCCCTTTTATTTGGAGTGCTTTTGGCATTTGCAACCACATTCTACCCGATTTTGGAGAGTATGTTTGACTAGTATTACACGGACGAATCCTGGGCTCCGGTCCGCTATGTATACCCAGTTGTTGTGTGTCCGGACAGGTTGTGTGTCCGGACAATCAATTTTAGAAATTCATTTGGAAAAAAATACAAGCAAAGTTTCATCAATTTTTAGTACAAAATGTTAGAAAATATTATAGAGAACAAAATAGAAGATGATTGCAACTATTGAATTCATATTTTTAGTGTAATCTAAAGACAAAAAAGAAGGCTTCAAAATTGTAAAGTGTCCGGACACCCGACCCCCCATCCTACTTCTATCAATCACTACATTACTAGTAATACTACGGTCCCACTAATACAAATTCGTGTCACCCACATTACACAAAAACTTACCAAATCTCCACCACCCATCTTGAATGGAACACTGGTATTTATCAAGCACAAAAAAGTCAAAAATATGACTGACAAACTATACTACTCATTGAGTGGCACTCAATAAAATCGATAAGATTTTATAGTGACTGCGCTTAGATTTAGAAAAAACGTTCTCTGAATGATACTGACTAAGCTAACTGTGGCTATCACAGAAAACTAAAGTCGAAGTCACGGATTTTGATCCGATGACCTAATCCGGAATCCGATCCGACGGCCGGCTGTATGGCTAATCGCCACGACATGGCACCGGGTAGTTGAGCAACTTCTGTGAATAGCCAAAGGGGCGTTCTACGAGGCGTGTAGCCAGGGGATGGTCGCCCCCCCCCCCTCCCCCCACACGCTCCCAAAAAGGAAAAAAAAGAAGGGGAAAAGGAGAAAAAGAAAAAGCGAGAGTAGAAAAGGGAAGGAAGGTATCGCTTTTGTTGTTTCTAACAACCTATATACGAGACTTATATTCTCTCTTCATGCTAAAAAATTTGCTTCCTTTTGTTTCCCACACCTTCGTTCTACTCCGTTTTTTCCCCTTCCCAGCAGTGGGAATCCTATATTCTTGCCAGAAATTGTAAAGTATACATATAGGTGTAAAGAGTACGATTTTTTTTAAATTGCATTATTTTTTGGTTCTGTTCGGAGCGGGTAAACCGCCGAGTCCCCAAATGTTATTTCTTTCTCTTTAATTTCAGCAAGTAATTTTTGGTAAATTAAAGCATCTGCTCAAATGGGGAAGAATTAAATTCGTGCCGTGCTATATGCAACAGCTAGTGTGCGACTTTAAACTTTATTCTGTATCGCTGCACATCCATCCTGAAAATTTGAATAGGGCCTATCACTGAACTTTCTTAATCAAACAAAAGAAGGCGCTTAATGTGAGCGATTTTCTTTCTTCGAAAATAAATCACAGAGGTTTCCGTGCTTCGCGAGCATGGGAAAGGAAAAATCCCTCTTCTAGCTTGCATCATCCCTTTCACATTTGAGCTCGTTTTTCTTCTTAATCGAGTTACAGTATATATAATCTAAGAAATTAGAACAGAAGTTTCAGATTTTAAAAATCAGAGCTTCAACGCCATTCGCGGAAAGGAGGATATAGGGCCTTTTTATTTCCTGTATAGTTTACCCGTTTTCTTTACTTTGTTTTACGACTGGAGTTGACAAAATTTAATGTGGATAAACTTTTACACTCAAATCTGATGTGACCATGCAAGGTATAGGCATAATTGTATAATTTATGTTAGCTATTCAAATGTTTTAAGCTTCCGTGCTTCGCGCAGTAAGAGGAATGATTTCAAATTGATATAATGATATAATATTTAGAAAATGATATCGTATTTCACTTTTTATGTTTTCTGTTATTTTCCTTTCCACTTTTGTTTTCTTGGTCATTATTTTTTTTTATTGGTCCCCGAGCGCCCCGAGCCCCCACCCATCGGTATGCCACTGTTCGGCACCTTAACATTTGTAGCACACATTAAAGGATTTGAAAAAAAAAAAAAAACTTTCCCATACTTCGGTTTACAAAAAAAATTTTTCTTGCCTAAAAAAGGAATATTCAAAGCTCAAAGAGAACATATTAAAAAGGAACAACAGAACTATTCAAGCAAATAAGTAGATTTGGAAATGAATTTTGACCGCGTAATTCGAAAATTATGCATAGATAATGAAAAGGTTAAAAGGAAATCTGTTAATTAGCAAGAAGTCCGACCATTATATTTATCATTTTATGCCATTTTGGCGCAAGCCTCCTTTTTAAGCCCAGACAAAAACATTCCGCGTTCGCTCAAGCATGAACGAAATTAAATCATTTCAATGGCATTTAAACATGTTAAAGGATAAGACTTCAGAGCAGTATTGACACCAAAATAAATAGAGATCATAATTTGAAACACAAATTTTATAGACTTTTCAAATCTGTCCCGTTTTTTTTTTTTTTTTGATACGCACTGTATAGCTCTGACCTGCTCCCATTTCCTCTCATGAGTTTTCCCTCAATTCTTCCTCCCTCGATCTCTCTGCGCCCCCTCACTCGATCCTCTCTTTCTTTCCTTATCTGCCCGCCCTTCCCCCTCCCCCTAGCTCATCCCCGAAGCTCAACACCCGATCTCTGCCCTATTTGAAAACGAGATATTTTTCACTTTTGGGTAATCAAACAGAATCCATATCTCACTACAATTGAATTATGCGACCTCCGCGAGTTAAAAATTTTCAATGAGAATCCATCCTTGGACATAAAATGCTGTTATTGGAAAGGAGAAAAATGTATAAAGCAAAATGGTGGAAGTTTCAAAGAATTAAATCGGACAAGCAAAAATTCAGAGTTATGATTTTGGACTATGCATATTTCAAATCAACTGGTAACTCTAAAAGACGGTTTTTATTTGGGTTGGATTCCCATTTAACACCAAAAATAGAATACTCTATATAAACACTTTTTGCTATATCATCCACACGATGTGGAAGTGCCAGCTGATTTGTGAAAATCGTACCTGAAAATAAACATTTTAAACACTAAGGCCTATAAAGAGGATATACCTCACTAAATATAAATAGTGCATGAGCAGCACTTTTAAATACTACCCCCCCCCATTTTTTGTTTGACATTAAATTAAGAGGATATGACAAGGAGTATATAAGCGGGAAGCGCGGGCAAAAGACTTTGGTTCATCGGGCGGAATATTTTTTTGCAAGCGCAAAGCGTACGTGCACCGATGAGCTAAAAATGTTATATATATACAGTGCATATAAAAAAACGGGACAGTTTTGAAAAGTCTATAAAAAAAATTGTTTTTTGCGATGAAAATCTAAGATTTTGACATCAATTAATACAATAATCTCACACTTTTCCATTTTATTTTATTTTTTGTTCTTGGAACTTTTCTTGTTTTGGAGGGGGGGGGGGGCGAGGCCCCAAGTCCCCCATCTGTACGCCCGCTGAGGAAGCAATGTGTATACATAAGGAGCAAAAGACAGTGAGAATTCTTTGTAGTGTTCTGTTGACATTCTCACAGAAAGTTTGATATCCTTGGCCCGATAGGCATATGCTTAGTCATTAAAACTGTATTTTTATAATGAGATCACTTGCAACTACATGTGCATATTCTATGCATATATATTTTTTTAATCAGGTTTTTGATCAAGATAAATGACTTTTTAACCCAGGGGGGCACTCGAATTATAACAGGATAAATATGTACCATATCCAGCCGCCTGAGCCGAAAATCAGGGGGGCTCAGTTGCTCTGGATCTAAAGGACAAGTACTTCACCCCAACAAAAATTTGATTTGAACAGAAGAGAAAAATCCAACAAGCATAACACTGAAAATTTCATCAAAATCGGATGTAAAATAGGAAAGTTATGACATTTTAATTTTTTGGCAAAAAGAAGCTGCTGTAAACTGCTTATCTAAAAAAAGAGCCAATGGAGTAAATAAGAGAGTCAAAAGGGGCCTAAGCTTTCGATCCTAGCAGAATCTTCTTCGGAGGCAAAATGACAAACATAGCTTAGGCCCCTTTTGTCTCTCCTATTTTAAATTTTTGCCGAATATCACAAAAAATTAAAATGCGCATCAGTCGGTATGCAAATGAGGGAACTGAAGACATCACTTACTATCTTTTGTATTTTATTATTTTCTCCTCATTGAAAGCTGAAGCATTTTTTTCCTCCATGAACATCGACAATTGCAATTGTTTTAATATGTTATGCATGGTTATGGTTCAGTCAAGCAGGTATAATTGTCAATGTAAAAAAATGAAGTATTGCAGAATTCAAGCAATTTTTTTTAAAAGAAATAGTGAGTGAGGGACATCATCGACTCTCTCATTTGCATGTCAATGAGTTGTGCTGTTTTGTGAAAATGTTTTGTGAACTAATTTATGAAAAATAAGCGAAACTTTAAATGTCATAACTTTTTTATTTTACATCCGATTTTGATGAAATTTTCAGCATCATTCTTGTTTGATTTTTCTTTATTGATTCAAATCAAAAATTTTCTGGACATGATGGTATTTAAAATGAGGGTCCCCGGAACGGCCCTTAAATCAATGATTGCTAAAAATGTATTGCTCTGGAACTAACCACATCAAAAATAAGAGGAAGCACAGTAGGCCCACCCCCATCCCCTTGAGAGCCATAATAAAAATTTGTAGTATACCATTTTTCACTCAAGAAGTGTGCCCGGCCCACCTTTTGAAAGTGAGTTTTGCTTGTCAAATTTTCTGTGGACGAAATGACCTTCAAATTTTTGGTGAAGCCCCCTTTTTTGGTTGTCAATTCATCGGGAAAATGTGCCCCGGCCCCTTTGAAAAAATCCTGGAACTGCCCCTGCTGGGAGGTGGCATTCGTTTTAAAGATCTATAGCTGCAGCAATACCCGTTATTCTCTAAAATATAAGAAAATTAATAGCTGAGCTCTGGAAACATATAGTGGTCTTTGGTTGCATCCTGATGGCCCCTTGTTTTAAAAGGGCTCCGTGTAGTGTTTTTTTTTTGTACTACGGAAACATATGCTGATTACTCTACCTCCAAGTCTTTTCTGTTTACTTTTTTTGCATGCAATTTTCGATGCGACGTGGACGACAACAACAAGCAAAGACGAAGGTGAAACGTGTTCATATTTTCCACGAATATTTGAGCTCATAATTATGTCATCACCAGGAAAACCAGATTTAAAAGGTGGACATGCCCCTGCAGGTACGGAATTACTGTCTGATCTGACATTTTGAAAAGGGAATAAAACAGCTTGGGACAGCTATTTAGACTTACTAGCGCAGACTCGCGTAGCTGGGTTGAAATCGTCAGAGTCGAGAGCATGAGCGCGAGCAAGGCTAGGCACAGGCAGAAACGGTGGGCATGAGAGGCCATGGGCACGGCATACATGTAGGCTTCGGTTGGCCGTTGGCAGAGTGAGAGGAAGGGCTTCAAAGTGCAAACGAGGTTTGGTCATGGACGGGGACCGGGATATTTATTATAATATGCCCGAGCAGTATGAGTGTTGCTGGATGACATGAGATGATCTTAAATAAAACTAAGTTTTGTGGGGTAGGTCCGAGGTCTTGTTTGTTATAGTCAATAGATTATTATATTAAAATAGAAAAAAAAACATTAAAAACAAAAGTAGCTTGATACAATGTCAATGATAGTGAAAAGCAGTGATTTTTCATTAGGAATCTGTTCATCACAATCTAAAAATGAGCTCTAGTCTAAGTAACAGATTCCAATGAAATTTCGGCATTATCGTGATATAGGTAACCACCATTCACTACATACAGCAGCGCTTTATTCAGTCGCACGCACGGTTCCCTATTTCCACCTCCATTCACTTTGTACACAAATGCGCGTACACAAATCTATGAGTGGTTTCCAAAACCACGATTTGGCCGAAAATTCCATAAAGTGTTTGTATTTAAAAAAATGTGCCAATTATTTTGGTAGAGAGATTCACAAAACAAGCATGACATTCAAGCCAGAGGTCAGGTGGGTGTTTCATAAAGCTGTTCGTAAATTAAAGGACAAGTCCACCCCAACAAAAACTTGATTTGGATAAAAAGAGAGAAATTCAACAAGCATAACACTGAAAATTTCATCAAAATTGGATGTGAAATAAGAAAGTTATGGCATTTTAAAATTTCGCTTATTTTTAATAAAATAATTATATGAACGAGCCAGTTACATCCAAATGAGAGAGTTGATGACATCACTCACTATTTCTTTTGTATTTTATTATATGAAATATGAAATATTTATATTTTCTCATCATTGTCATGTAAAATAAAGTTTCATTCTTCCCTGAACATGTGGAATTCCATTATTTTAACATTTTGTGCTTCAGGCAAGGAGGTCCTAATCGTCAAATTTGTAAAAATTGAAATATTGTATAATTCAAACAATAAAAAACAAAAGAAATAGTGAGTGAGTGACATCATCGACTCATTTGGATGTAACTGGCTCGTTCATATAACTATTTTGTTGAAAATAAGCGAAACTTTGAAATGTCATAACTTTCTTATTTTACATCCGTTTTTGATGAAATTTTCAGCATTGTGCTTGTCTGATTTTTCTCTATTGATTCAAATCAACATTTTTCTGAGGTGGACTTGACCTTTAAGACTAAGAATGACTTTGAGACAACTGGTATCCTTTCTTGTGGTAAATGGTATGACCATTGGCGATGGTTTAGCACGGAAGAAAGGTTCATTAGTCGAACTTCAAGCCACTCTTAACATATGTCATGAACAGCTTTATGAAACGCCCCCCCCTGTTTATTTTTCCAAGCAATGATATTACTCTGTGTTGGTGATCTTGAGTGTGGTCATATGTCAGAGTCTCTCTTTTTCAAGGGCAGTTTGAGGTCCCATATTTTCCAGGTTGATAAATATGAAAGTGCATATGACCATCAAAATTAGATTTTTTTGCATTTTCATTGCCCTGTCATCATGTTGTTTCGTGCAAGCCCTGCATGTGACTCGTGGGTAACTATTTTTGTTACCCGCAGCTAGGACGCCCGCATAGACTTTATCTTGCACTTCATCTCACACGCAGTTGCCCGCAGAAGCGCAAACAAATCTGATTTGCATGCAGAAAAGTTTTCAACATGCTCAAAACTTTGGTGTGGGTGAGTTGCTGGTAATCACCTGCAAGGCTTGCACAGAACGATGTGACAGTGCCCTAACCCCCCCCCCCAACACTGTTTCCAACTCCAAGGACCTGTCTTGGCTGCGAAAATGTTGCCTTGGTCTTGTATAACTGACTCGGCAATGGTAATTATACAAACCAAACACTTGCTCGGGAACCTCAATATCTGTTCTTGCTTGGCAAGAGTACTCCGGCCCTACTAGACGTGAATGATGCAAAAGTACTGGTATATGGATAGTGGCTGGCCAATGTTATAAATGATAGCACCAATATCCATTTTTGTGCAAAAGTTGGGGTTTTGGGTAGCCCTTGTATGTAGTGAGTGATGGTAATATCGACCAGCATTTTATTACCAAATGTGTGCATTGACATGTCAAACAATAGTTTCGCTTGACTTTGTATAATTGAATATTTTTCTGTAGGGAATTTAAAATTAGATTGCTAAAAAGTGCTCACATTTTTAATGTCTTTGTTTTCACAATGTAGCTACATGTATTTGTTTATTTTGGTATTTGTTCATTATTAATTTATTATTTTAATGAAGACACATTCGTTTCTTTTTGTGACACTGGCTTGCATTTATACAAGTGCTACATGAATAAAAAAAAATCAATGGTTTGAAATGATATGAAATTTATGAAAAGTTAGGTAATATGATCCATTGTGCAAAAGTAAAGGGTTTTTGCTGGTGGCACTGGCTGGCATTTTAATAAAAGTGTCCAAATGTACCCCTGCTAAATTTTCAAATATCAATGACATGAAATTATGTCTTTTCGGATATTCCCTACTGGCCATGGGAACATAATTTTTTTTCATAATTAGAAATTTGCACTGCATTTCACAACAGAAGAAAAGTTAGACTTAAATGTCTTATGTTTTCCTAAATTTATAGATCTGCGTTGGATGAAATTTTAAGTGCGCTTTTGCTTTTGAGTTTTATTTGTTTTAACTTGTAGAGAGGTCAAAATGGCCTTTAAGAAGTTGATAAACTATGATGGATGTTATTCTGATATATTTTAACCTAGGTTAGTCTAAACAAGAATTTTAAACCACCCTTCTATGGAATGCCGGGCTTCATAATATTTTTTCCATTTTGATGGCAGTTAAAATGTATCAAATACTTTTGAATCGTAATTTTTTTTCCCACATTCTTCCTATTTCGCAACTGAATTTTTCGCAGCAGGATAAAACTATTTTTTAATTGGTGAATGAGTGTACAACTGGCATTAAATAAAATGTGGTTTGAAATAACCAAGGTTTAACTAAACCAAAGCCATGAGAATACAACTTTGTGTGTTTGGTTTTATCTTATACAGTGAAGGTTGGAGGCATGAGGATACCGGGAAAAGTCCACCCTGAAAAAGCCACCAAAGAACCAGATGTTGAAGATGAGGAATATGAGGAGACATCAGGAAAGAGGTTTGGAAATTTATTGTTTTGATCCTGCATACTTTAATATAATGAAGACCTGATGGAGGGGAGGGATGTGACAGTAAGCACTTTATGGCCTGTATTCTGGTTAAAGAGAAATTCCAGTAGTTGCAGTAAACACTGATATCAAGAGAAAGTCTGTAAAACAAGGCTTAATTGTCAGTATATCATCGAGGATCTAGATCTGGTACAGTTACATAAACTGAACTTTGTGAAATCTTGAAATCTACGCTGAAAAATGTTCAGACTGAAGATCCCCAACAAAGATAAGTGCACGTGGGACAGTGTATAATTATTGCTTCGAATGTCGGGCCCGACGCTCTTCCCGAATCCTTTGTTTTATTTATACAAACGGACTCTTTGGTGGTCATTTCATTGGATTCTGTACGAACTCATTTTGATATCGTTACCAAAACTAGCATCTATCTTTAATTTAACCGTGGTCTAACTGAGTACTAACATTCTGGGTAGCCAAAAAATGTCAAATTCTGGTCACGATTTCATTTGTGTTTCATATTTTACTGAGCGCTTTCATTGGCAAAGAAACCAATTCAGTTGTTATTCTCAGACAGTTATGGATGACCCGAGTATGAGATGAGCTGATAAATCTAATCTATATTGTTACAGATTTATGGCACAATTGGCTATCCATAGTTAAGTTACAACTTTAATCCAGAATTTAAATTAAACCAGAGTTTAGAATATGGGCCTTTGTCTTAATTTTGAAGAAGCAGTCCAAGGAAATGAAGGAATAGTATAGTATCCTGAACAGGGAACATGCTAGCAATACAATACTAATTTCTTTTTTTTCAATTCAATTCAATTCTTTTATTTCATTTCCATTCAAAACATAATACAAAGTAATATAAAACAATACAAATCAAATACAATTTTACAGAAGGGCATTCTTACTTCGTAAAAAAAAACAGTATAATATAGAGCATAAATGGATATGGAAATGAGGGGGATCCACTAAAAAGCAAAGCTTGTAAAATTGTGGATCCATCTTGGAAAAGAAGAAATTATAGTCGACTTACTATATGCGTACATGCATGTATTACAGGAAAGAAAAAGAGAAAAATAAATCATATTGACGGAAACATAATAACTGAACAAATGCAAAGCTTTTCACACAAAGAGGTCTTCGTTGTAAAGGATATGTTGCGCAAGACAGGAAAAAAACAGAGAGGGGATGACAAGACGTCTTTTAAATTCTGTATTCTGTATCTACTCTAAATATTCTGCCTAAGCTTACAAACTACCATTTTGTACTATGAAGCCCCCCTGTCTATTTATATAAAATTGGACAGAAGATTCAACATGACTTTGTTAAACATTCCACAAAAGTGTCATTCAATATTATTTCTTAGAGTAGATGTGCCAAACCTCTCAAATAACATACGGTCGTTTATTTTTTTAGATTTTCTTGGAAAAATGATAGTTCCCAATATCTGAGCACTCATTCATTTTAATACACAAGTTGTATTGGGTTTGATGAGAAAGGCTGCAGTTTGTTGTCCTTGACTTGAATGCCTGAAATTCAACATTTTTCACCCCTTTTCACCTTTTTTTCTTCTCTTTTTTCATCCCTAAACCTGGTAAATGTTGCAGCCATTGTATGAACACAATTTGCTTCAGAATTTGTAATTTATAATTTGAGTTTTTATTTAAATATCTAAATATTACTTGTATGATAGCTAACATTGTGTCAATGAAACTGCTGAGAAGGAATACACTCCCAAACAGCTGTTTATAAAACTACGTCTAAGAGGGTCATGCTGTGCAAACATTGATGTTCGCTTGTCAAAGTGTCATTGGAAATAATCTTATATAATCAGCCTGGGCTTTATGAATGGGGTTTACTAGGGCCCTCTGAATTTACCTCGGGACATTTTTTACAAAGTCAATTTCTGTTTGATATGCAATGTAAAATATTCAATTTTTAATACCCTTCCTTTAACTCTCTGTGACCGTACTGTTTTAAGAATATATGCCCCATGGAGCATATGCTTATAATGATACACAGTTACACACAAGGGGAAGGCATCTTGCCCCACCCCCTCACATTTTTTTAAAACCCACTCTCTTATTCCGAATGTTTGCCCCAAAATAATTATTCAAAGTGTGCAACAAATCTCTCAATTTTACTTTTAAAAAATGCCATTGTTATGATGAAATTATCCCAGACTCTTCTCTTTAATGCTTTTATGTAATTTTGAATATTGTATATTCTCCCTGCTCCCCATAAAAAATGACTGTGTATGGTCATGATTGTGCACAAGAAAAACGGGGTGATTATTAGGGCTAAAGAAATTATGTTACCCTCATCCAACTGACCATAAAATGGGGAAAAAACAGGGTTGCTAATTTCAATAAATTTGTTAGCACTTACAGAACCACACACACTATACAATGTACAAAATTCTGCAATATTTTAATGAGAAAATGTCATATTTTGGACAAGAATTTACTAAAGTTTGTATTCTGTAGCTTCATTGCACTTAAATTTGTGTTTTGAAGTCCTGCATAAATATATCATCCTGTGCATGATTAATTTGTGCAGCGCAGCAGCGGAGATAAAAAAAAATCTACCAACTGAATTCATTTTCTGATTTTGGACTCATGAGGGTAACATCATTTTGTATGCCTTATGCAGAAAGGGAAGTGGTAATTGATATGATTAATAAATATTACTGACAATGCTTTCATCTCATTCGCTGTTTTCTTTACCTGTCTCTTGAACACAGCCCTCCGGCGAATGAGACAAGGGTATTGATATCTGGAGCTCCATCACATGGTAACAAGGACTTCCCACCAGAAGCCATCAAACAGTTCCACGAGAAACCAATGCCAACTCACCAGAAGAACGTATCCACTAAACCCATCAAAGTGGTTCAACAGCCGAGGAAGAATTAGGATATCGTCAACAGCAAAGCAAAACAAGTGCAAATATGATATTTGGTCTGTGCTTTGGACCCCATTTGTGGGGAGATCATCAATGACGAGTAGTCATCTTGATTTAAAGGTGTTCAGAAAGTGATCCTTTGAAAGGTATTCTGCATGATGCCTTGGAATGAAACAGAGAATTATTGATTTTAACAAAATATGCTGAAATATCAGAAACAAGACAAATCATTAACATTTATTGATATAGTTTGGAGGAATATTTTTAAGATACCTGGTTATTTTTTATTTAGTTAGTGTCAAACACGCTTGATGAAGCCATTTGATGGTTTGAAAAGAATTTGATTCTTATTTTGAATATTGGAAATTCCATGTCTTTTAATCATGATGAGTAAGTACCAGGAGTACTAATTGTAGAAATAAAATGAACCGAAATGAATCAAGAATATTGTAGGATGAAGACAAAATGAATCTTTATCTTCTACACGTTATTTTTCTTTCTTGTTATGTGGAATGCAATTTAAAGCTGTCTTTAAGTGCAATTAAGTTTTTTCAGGAATTGTGAAATATGTAGACTCTAGTGACTATGCACAATTCAAAATGGCCGACCACATCAATCATCACAGCCCATGATATTTTGATGATTTAAAAAATATTTAGAGACAACTCAAAGAAACCTTGACCAATGATTTCCTCTTAATTTTTATTGATTTGCCTAATCTTAGGCATTTTTTAAAGAATGTATTCAAATTATCCAATAATATGGCAGAAGGCGTGTAAAGGCATATAAAAGCTGAAACAGTCATTTAAACATTAATGTGAGAAGTATTAAAATTTTCTGATAGGAGAATTCAAAATCAACTTTCATTATTGATCTATTTTTATGATTGAGATTAGATGATGAAAGAAGTTTGATAATTCAATATTGGAAGTTTCATATTTGAAGTTTTTAGTATGTCAGACATTCAAAGCCAAGACTGTATCACACCTTTGTGTGAAATAACGAAAGAAAGCTGAACAGCACAAAAAAATCTCTGACTTATTTGAAAAAGTATCTACTCTGTTTCAGTCCAACAAGAAGGAGTTTTCACTCCACGACGCATGACAAATTCAAGAACTTAGAAAATGTCAAATGCCCTTCATGATAATGAACAACCAAGAAGTCTTTGTCAAAAATTGGTGAATCAAACAATGTCCTAGGACAATACTGCTGTTCTGGTTCACCAATGTTTGACAAAGACCTACCAGCTGTTCTTTGTCATTCAATTTCAATACATTTACTATGTTCTTTAATCTGTTGTTTATCCCGGAGTGCAAACTCCATAATATATCTTACTGCCAATACTGGATGTAAGTATTTAATCAAACTATTTCTTCTACTTCACTTACTGTGGATAAAAGCTTCTAACTTTTCAGCTAAGCTTTATACTCGTGACTTTAGGCTAGACCCCTTTTTATTTTATGTTTGCATGTCGATGTGAGTGCGACAGTGCGTGCATGTCGACATGTCGGAAACATTGAAAATCCTTCGTATGTCGACATCAATGTCGATATGACGCCTATCGACAACAGCACTACTAATCTGTCATTCTTCTCTTTGGAGCTACATGTAGTAACTCTACATCAATGAAAATTTGGTGTATGTCATTTCCCACAAGAAAGGATCACCAGTCATTTTTAAAGTCGCTTGTAACTTGAAATGATAATCACCCACTGGAGTTCCTCGCTACATCCTGGTGGGGGCTAGTGCCCTCCTACTTGCTGCTCCATTCACTGACAGTTATGAACAGCTTTATGAAACACAGGTGGGTGTTTCATTGAGCTGTTGGTGAAGTTGCGCATGACTTTGTGCATGACTGGAACATGTTCTCAGGTGCCAATTCAAACATATCATTTTATTTTAATAGCTCAAGAATGGGTCACCAGTCTTGCATAAAGTCATTTGTAATCTACAAACAGCTTTTTGAAATGCCAACCAGGGGGCCGTTTCATTAAGCTGTCGTAAATTTGATTTCAAGAATTGCCATTCGGTATTTACCGGTATACACAATTATTTCTTGACATGAAAATGGATTTAATCATAAAACGGCTTTCCATACAATATCTTGCATCTTTGGCTTAATCGTTTTGAAGCTTTTTGTAAAGCTTTTCGTAAGAACGACTGATGATTCTTATGGTGAATGATATTCACCATTAAATGTTCATTGGTGATTATTTAGCGCGTAGGAAAGGTTCACCAGTCGCTTTTAACTTACGAAAAGCTTTGAGTAGCTTTATGAACGATTAAGCCAACGATGCAAGCTACATGTAGTGTATGGAAAGGTGTTATATGATTGAGTCCGTTTTCATGATGTCAAGAAATAATTGTGTATTAACGAATGGCAATTCTTGAAATCAAGATATAGAATTGAATGATACAAAGGTTTGCAATATATGCATGGCTAAATCATCCAGGTTTTATTAATATTCATAAAGTTTGATCATGTGACATAAGTATGAATATAATTTGACTGCATTCAAATATAAAATGAAATTATCATGTTTATAAGTATGATAACTTGGAAATTTGTTGCTCATGGTATTTTTAGTCGGATTTTTGTCATGGTTGACCAAATGACAGTAGTAAGATTTATTTCATAATCTACATGTAGTGTAGACAACTTCGTGAATTTTTCCTCCTTTTTCTCATCTACATTGGTTTTTGGTTTGCTATCATCTCTTAATTATTGAGTACTTAATTTGTTTTGAAGCCTCTGGGATCAGATTTGTAGGAAAAAACGTATATGCATTTAAAAATTGCTCATTTCCAACATCAAAATTATAAATTGATTTTGGATCTTTAAACAGTTATTTGTTCCTTTAAAAAGAAAATGCATGCAACTCTTCTTTTCTTCTTAATGCTGAGTCTCCATCAGGATAAGCTATTTTTCTTCCAGCATTTGTATACAAAATCTTCATTAGGATATTTTGGTTTTGTTTTGGTAACATTATTGTTCTGCATGGTGTTTTACTTTTTTTTATTGTTATTGGTCACAGTCAAATGACTAAAAAAATTGAATAAATATGTTACAATATGTAATTTTTCAGCAAAAAATGTTTTTAGTAACTGACATGTATTTTATTCTATTTTACTTTCAAATTCTTGCCTTTGTATGTTAATACATGATTGCGAAGATAATTTTACTGTTATTATATTCACTCTTTTTTTCTCTTTAAGAGCTAGTGATTCCATTTGAAGTTTATTAAAAATATGATTCACAGCCCAACATGTATACCATAAACAAAATCTCTTCTGATGTTTTGAATATTTGATACTGTTGCAGATGGTTTGTTTTTTTATTAGAAACTCGTCCTGTTACATCTCTTATTGTAATTGCTGTATTTGTCCTGAGATTATGGCCTGGGTCCTGAAACACAAAAGGTTAGCGATTAATCGTATACTTGATTTTCACGACTGATTGTACATTTTAGTCAGTGGAATCAATCGTAGAAAAGTGTTCTACGGTCATTGCTAAGCTTTGTGATATGGGCCCTTGGACTGTCATAACGTGGAAAAAGGTCATTTTAATCATACAATGAGTAGATAGTATATATACTGATGCTTCTCTTATCATTCCTCTTATATCGCAAATTATAATGAAATGCTTAGAATAATTAACAATAATAGCATTTATAGGGTGTTGCATGGACTAACTAATGAATTATATTACAATATCATCCATGGTAAAATACTAAAACTCCATTTTTTACCTGGTTATGAACCAAACTAAACAAAGGTAGATGCAGTAATGACATGACATCTGTGTCAATGTGGGTCAAGTCAAAGGTGGTGGAAGGTTGTCCCGACCAGCCTGCAAGAATGGTTTCCAAGGGGGCAAGTCATTGTAATCACCTACAATGTAGAATCCATCACCCTTCCCTTCCATCCCCTGATTCTGAGCTCATTAAAACTTATCTTTGAAATAAATATAACTTATGATTTTATGTATAATGGGTATATGATAAAAGATATATGACTGAAGGTTTTATGTATAATGGTTATATCAAATATGAGAGATAATTATTGTATCTTATATCTATATTATTTTGTTGGTAGTCCATTGGATAGCAAAATGAAATTCTTCCATCCGTCAGGATTATTTACTGTAATAGGTAACATCTAATTTTACTCCTTACTGTTATAAGGAGAGCTAAGCATTCTTCATCCAAGTCCATAGAGTTATTGCAGTTTACAAGATGAATATAATGTTGTTTATTAAAGGAGCTTTTATTGTTTAGATTGTCAGGATGTAGAGAGAAAGGACAGTATTGGGATTGTAGTTTCTTGATTTTATTAGATTTATATTTTATTGTGAATTTAACAATCCTCTCTACATTCCATCCATTCGGTTTTTATGTCAAGCTTGATAGCTACCCATTGATTTTCTCTGTGCTTTAGGGAGCTCGTTAATGCTGATTGTTCAGTTCTTGAAATTTAAACTCTCCATATTCTTTATGAATTCTTCAAAATGATAGTTCCCATCAATGCAATTGTATACATTATGTACCAATAAAGACTCTATTGGGATACAAGAATCATGATTTGAATTATTGATTTATTTGGCATGTTTTTTACACGTTTATATTTTTGGAAGACTGGAAATGAATGAATTAGGGAGATGGATAGATGGCTGTAAGAGAGAGAGAGAGTGGGGGGGGGGGGTAAAGAAAGGGGCAAAAGGAGGAAAACAAAGATTAGTAAACAATGTGGGGGGAGGTACTTTCTACACAGGGATGTTATTCTATAGACTAATGAGTGATTACTAGTATGAATAGGAAGCATAGCCCTATAATTTCATCAATGAGTATTTTAAAATCGACGAGGTTAATTTCCGCATCAAACTTAGGTTTTACAAAGAAAGAAACTGGCTAATCGGGCCACAGATGGGGGGGGGGGAGGGGGCTAACCATAAAAAAAACCTAAATCTACGAACATCTTACATTTACAGGTGTTAAACATTTATAAAAAAAAAGTGTGGATGAGGCCGGGGGGGGGGGGGGGGGGGGGGGGGGGGCTGAAGCTTCCTGCCTCAACTGCATGCTACTTGGTTCTGTAGCCCCTGCTAATTCATGGCACTTCTTGACACTAAGTTTTATATCAGGGGCTGTGGTACAAAAAAAATACAATTACCAAATAATGTGATTCTAGCCCCCCCCCCCCTCCCCACTTTCAAAACTATTCAAATTTCAGGTCTCTCGGAGAGGACCTTAAGCCGTTGGTCCCCTGGTTGCTTGCTCACAGGCATTCGTGCTTTCTAAGCAGTCAGGTAAAAAACATCGGTAAAAAAAAGCCCTTTATCCAGGTTTTCTATAAATTAGACCTCCGCAATGAATTAAACAGCGCCAGCTGGGCGAGCGGCTTAAACGTAAACAAAACAGAAATGAGCTGGACTCAACTGTGGAGGACAGACAGTGAGACACGCCTCGAAAAACGTGCTGATACACGGTAAGTGCTCCATTCTCGATGTCTTATGATTTACTGTATCAGAGTTTAAGTCGACATTCATGTTTGTGACTTAATTCGACTGCCGAATAAACGTGGCGACTTAAGTTGGTCATATCAAACCTAGGCCTACATAATTTTTTGGTGAGCTGTGCCTGGGCTGGGGCACTTGTGTTGTTATTAAATCGGAATTAACTAGGCCTAGGCGCGTGCGATTTCTATGCACGCACAATGTATTTGACTTATCACGTTTCCGTGTTAGCGTGGATTTGAAAGGGTCCCGTGTTTGTCTTGTCTTCTCTTTCCGTTAATGCCCATGATCATTATATTGATAATTATGGCTAGTGCATTCGTCCAGAAATAATGGCTTGATCTTGATTTTAGGGACAGTGATTTTCTAAAAGTAAAATCTGCAATTCACTAATTCCGTTTCAACTTGATCTAAAAATGGAAATTCTGTTTTGTCACTGAAAAATGTACACAGCAAAAACCTGAATTCTGTTTTGCAAAGGTAAATTCCATGAATTTTTACATGAAAAGTATAAGAACCAAACGGAATTTCCATTTTATTTAGTACCGGAAAATCACTTTCCCTAGTCGACCTGACAAACTAGTGTCAGTAGTGCACAACGAACAATTGTCCATAGACTGTGTACAACGGATAGATCGTCTCCGCACAGCGATTCGAAGACCGCTGATTGGTCAATCGCACATATCACGTCATGACCACATGGTCCCAAAAATAATTCCTTCGGACTGCGTGCGGAAGTATCGATAGCGATAACGATATCCGGTCACGTTGTGTACGCCGTAAATGGTTTTGGTTCGTGATCGGATCACTCCGGTATCGATCAAAAATTATCGAAACTCTGCAATTTCATGCATATTCACGCGACGCTCCGAAACCGGAAGCCAATTGACTTTGTGCATGTTGCGATAGACTCTACAAATTCCAACGAACACGATGACATATAGACGCTAATTTGTAAGATTTTGACGGAAAAGCAAGAAGTAATCGAAATTTGCTTACCTGTGCAGTATCGGTGAGAAAATAGACCCTCCGAGAATACCTTTCATAATTCATATAAAATACGGGAAAGTGAAATTCTAGGTCGATTTTGGTACGAGGTGATAGAGAATTGCACACTTTTTTTGGTGGAATTCTGTGTGGGGAAATAAAAGGCTTGCACTGCGCATGCTTACTATATTTTCATTCATAAATTGGTTCTCGGCAAGGGCTGGATGGCGTCATGTAATAAGCAAAAATGTACATGACCGCTACGTTCACGCTCCGCTATCCGTTGTACACAATTGTTCGTTGTGTAGTGATGGTGGTCCCCAAGTCTGCGCACCTAATTTGAGTTAAGATGTAATATGAATTTCTTTTATTTCACAAAATCTTTGATATAATAATGTTCCTTATATTATTATAGGTAAGTGTACCAAATATCTCATAAAAATTTGAAAGAAATATAGGATTTTCTTGGAAAAAACCCAGGGCACTCATTTTCAGATTGAAAAAAAAGAAAGAAAATGGTATAGTCACGTATTGTATTACTGGACACTATTATGATTCCGGGCGTGCATATTACTGCAATACATAAAACAAGATTGCAAAAACAAGGTGAAAAAAATCCAACTTTTACCTTATTTTATCTCTAAAATGACAGAAAAAGCTTAAAATATCTATATAACATAGTTTTGCATTGACAATTGATATATTTTCTAATGGAAATATGGGCCTGATTTGCCGAATTTCAATCTCGTACGCTCCTTCGATTGAATGTTGAGGTGAGGTGTATTGTGGGTGATCGTCGTCGGCTATTTCTCAAGGTTTACTGTGAGTATAGCCGTCGACGATCGGCAGCGCATCGATAGAACATAACAATAAAAGCAAACAAAAACTTATAATTTACTCATGATATGATAAAAGAAGAAAAAATCACACAAATTTGTTCTCACATCAATATAATCAAGGATATCTTTACCCGTCAGGCGTCCGGAATCATGATGTAATTTGTCAGGCACAAAAATAATTGTTTTTCGTGGAGGGGTATGCGGTGTGTGCGATGAAAAGAAAACGGTTGGTAAATATAAAATAATTTCATCACATTCATAATTTTCATAATATTTGGAATAGCAAGTGCGAGTTTTTCTTGACTGTATTTCCTTTAGTTGTCATTTTTAAAGCACTGAAATAAAGGTGTCCAGCAATAGGATACACTGCCATACCCCATGTCTGCGCACCCATTCGCTTTGCACACGATTTAGGGATTTGATGAGAAAGGCTGCATTTTTGAGGCCGTCTCATGGAATGCCCAAAACTAATTATTTTTCCACCATTTTGAGTTGGATTTTTAAATGAATATCTGTCTATGAATAAATTTTGTATTCGTTGCGTTCTTTTACTAGAATCGTGCAGATACGCATGTGCGCAGACAAGGGGGACTGCGCAGACTTGGGGGAACGTGCCATACTAACACTAACGTAGGATTGGGGGTCGGGTGTCTTTTGAAGCCTTCAGTTCTTTTTTGTCTTTGGATTACACTAAAAATATTAATTCAATAGTCGTAATCATCTTCTTTTTTGTTCTCTGTAATATTTCCTAACATCTTGTATTAAAAATTGATGAAACTTCACTTGTAAATTTTTCTAAATGACTTTCTAAAATTGATCATCCAGACACACAACAACTGGGTATACTAGAGACAGAGTCTAGATTATTGCCGAGATTGGCAGGTAAAATACACCGGGTGAACACCATAAGTATAGCTCTTTATGAAGAATAGGTTGTGACTCTTCTAATCACGAGACCAACATTTGCGTCCTTTCTGCTGGACAGAGTGTTTTCCAACTGCATTCACCCCGGGGGGGCAATCCAATATATTGCTGTACTCACGCGTGACCCAAAAAGCGTGTTTAAAGGGGTGTTTTTTTCAGTTTTGGACGCAGTCTGTGCCAGGACTTGTTAAGGGTATCAAAAACACAGACTTTCAAGAAAAAGGGTGGTTTTTACAGACTGGTCAATGGTCAATCGTGGGGTCAAACGCATTTAGGGTATGCTTTTTCCCCAAAGCTTTTTTTTAAGACGAGCTAAACGTGTTTAGTGTATGTTTTTTTCCCCCAAGCTTTTTCCCCGAGGTTATATTTTGGTGACAACTTCTTTAGGGGCCAAAATGTGTAAATAAAGCCCGCGAAAAACTTGTTTAGGGTGTTATTTTGCAGACAGAGAAAAACTTGTTTAGGAGGTGTTTGGAAATTCCTTGGTCACGCGTATGTACAACAATATATTTGACTGGCCCCCCCCGGGCATTTACACCGGCAAGTACAGTGGTGAGGCTTAATACACGCAACGCTTAATACATGCAACTAGGCCTGAGTCGAAACGGTTCCCCGACCGGGCCCTGCCCGTCGCCCTAAAACCCGGTTTTACTTTTTCGGGTTTTCCACATACAATAACTGCCCATAAAATCCTTTATCATTCCTCAGTGCTCTGCTTGTTCAATCCAGGGACCTAACCTTTCTTTTTCGGTTTCTGGAGTGTGGTTTCGTTCTTGGAGCAATATTATGTAATGTGTTAGGTCATGTACTCTGTTATCATGTTTCGTTCAAATTCAGAAGCGTTTTGCCCTGGCTTATCATGAAATTCTTTATTTCCCTTCACTACTATTTCGATCCTATCCTAGGCCCTAGCTAGAAGTGCAACTCTGACACTACTTATTTTTCCAATGGCGATCGTATTCGTTTGATCATTTTGATGGTATTCATAAGTGGTTTTCAAAAAAATAATAAAATTTACTAGACAACTAGTATATTGTTAATAAATGAGTTTTGACTTTTGAATAATGGCAAATTGGCAATGATTAATGAAAATGACAAATATGATGATAATAATGATAAGATAATGATGATGAATGATGGTGGCAGCGGTGGTAGCGATGATGATGTTATCAACTGAATCATGGTTGCAATGATGATGGTGGTCACTGCCTGAATGGTGAAATTGGTGATGATGATCATGAATTGTGATTTTGGAGATGGCCATGCGTGGAAAGTGATGATGACTGTGATGAGAAATGAGAATGATGATGATGATGATGTTGCAAAAATAAAATCAAGAGCTACATGTGGTTTGGAGTTTGGACAAAGACAGTCATTTCCATGATGGGAAGGCAAAAGTTGAACATGAGGTGCATGGCTGTTAAATCAAAGGGCAGACATAATCCCATTCCATTGTTTATGTTGTGCGCAAAAAAAAACCTCTCTTTCGTCCATGTGGTTTTTTCGGGCCTTTTTGGCACATCCCGCCCCGCCCGCCCCCTCTTTCTCCTTCTCTCCCTTTTCCTCTCCCCGCTCTCTTGCACTCCGCTCATTGCACTGTGCGATATCCAGAATCATGACTGGGCGAGTTTAATTTGAGGTAGGTGTGTTTGCTAGCACATGCGTAGATCTTTCTCCTTGTTCGAGTTTATTGGGATTATAACCAAGATCGTCGATATCGCGTCGGAAGCAGGCATTGCCAGGCAAGATCGAACATGACAAGAAAAATGTAAGCTGCTGTGATGTTTTTTTTTGTGTGATTTAATATTTCATATTCAAAAATAGGAATAGTTGAATTTTGCTTAACTTTTTTTAAAAGTTAAATCTTGTCCGAATCATTGCTTTCTCGGCGCTTGCTTCCCCCGCGTATCATCGGTTCTCATACAGGCAGCGCCATGCGCCTCAATGGCATAAAAATAACAGCAGACAAAGTTTCAAAGAAATATGATTTTAATTTTTCGGGTACCGGTCCCGCCCGTTTTTTCCCACTCAAACCCGGTTTGAGGAAAACCCGTGATGACTCTGTCGAGGCTTAATACACGCAACGCTATACTAGCATCAGAATTTTGTTAGACGGCATGAGCTGGACCAGGCTTGAACGGAACTCGATTCCTTCAGGAATCGATCTACAATCTAAGATCTACAATGAATCTTATCCAAAAAAGACGCTCTAACCGGCTGAGCTACGCTGAAGAGACAATATTAATTTCTTATTTTTCAAAGAAAATGCCTGCTGTTGACGCGCACTCTTTTCAGAACAAAGTTGCGTTCAGCTGAGTGAAGACGTCCGATATTCGCAGCCGAAAGAGGTCTGTTTGGTAAATAAATTATCATTATTTACCAATTTCTGTATCAAAATTATTGGTAGTACTTATCAAAATCGGCATCAGCGCAGCTAAAATGAATTATTTTATCAACAATTAAGCAATTATTTTGGGGTCTAGAACGCTATTTAAATCGCTGAAATTGATCGTGGCACACAACTCTACGTGTCCAATATTTGGAAACTGGAGAAAAGGGTGCGATTTTGCACCATCCTCGATTACTCCTTAATTTTTCTTTTTTTTGACGGGGAAAAAGGAAGAAATGATAAAGATAAATTTATATTTAAAGGACAAGTCCACCCAACAAAAACTTGATTTGAATAAAAAGAGAAAAATTCAACAAGCATAACACTGAAAATTTCATCAAAATCGGATGTAAAATAAGAAAGTTATGGCATTTTAAAGTTTCGCTTATTTTCAACAAAATAGTTATATGAACGAGCCAGTTACATCCAAATGAGAGAGTTGATGACATTATTCACTGTGAAATGAAGTTTCATTCCTCCCTGAACACGTGGAATTCCATTATTTTAACACTTTGTGCTTCAGGCAAGGAGGTCCTAATCGTCAAATTCGTAAAAATTGAAATATTGTATAATTCAAACAATAAAAAACAAAAGAAATAGTGAGTGAGTGACACCATCGACTCTCTCATTTGGATGTAACTGGCTCGTTCATATAACTATTTTGTTGAAAATAAGCGAAACTTTAAAATGCCATAACTTTCTTATTTTACATCCGATTTTGATGAAATTTTCAGTGTTATGCTTGTTGAATTTTTCTCTTTTTATTGAAATCAAGGTTTTGTTGGGGTGGACTTGTCCTTTAATACAATCAGCTTACCACCTTTCCGAAAAATATGCTGGAAAATCACAATTTTTTATGACAGAGAGATCAAGATTAGCCAGATATTTTTAGATTTTAATTTGGTTCTGTTCTTTTTATTTTCTGGACCATGCTCAGCACACTGAAAGAGACATTAGTTTTGTTTTCTTCCAGATTTCCCTCTTTTTGAATATCAAATTTATGCAGAATATGCTTTCTATTCTTTATTCTTTCCTCAAAACAGCCCCCAAATTGATACTCGTTCACTTGAATATTTAGCTGGTGTTACGAATAATGGAATGTCTTATTGGTGTTACAATTAGTCTTTATGTGGAACTTGATTTTAACCAGGGGACCTTCTTTTATTCCATATTCTAATGAAATAAAATATAACAAACTTGAAGAGTAATCATGGAATTAGCCAAAAAACAACAACAACTACATGTATATACTTATTATTTTTATGACAATTTTTTGGGATCCACTTTTTCTGCTAACATTCCCTCATTACCAATACATACCTGTCATTTTGTTCAATTCCTTCTCACACATTAATGCATTCCCTCTTTTCCCTCCTTTTCCCTCCTAAACAAGTTTGCGGCTTGGGGATTCCCCAAATTTTCTCTGTTGTGGCACTTTGAAAAATAATTTTCCATATTTTTTAACGCATAACATGAATTTTAGTCAATCTAGGTTCCATCCCACCATGCTACCATCCCTTCCTTGAATTATTAATTTCTGTTATCAAAATGAATTTTCTGTCACGGCATTCACTCAAGTCTCCATCATAGGCATACAAGCATGAGAAGGGAATCACAAATAAACAAACACAAAGACATAGGCCCGAATTCAGAAAGGTGGGTTGAGTCTGTGGTTTATGCAGATTTCCTGTATAAATTACGCCTATTTTATTAATGAGTCCACTGTTTGAAGAGTGGACTCATGAATAAAAATAGTGGACTCATGAATAAATTAGCATAGATAACCACAGCAACAGGCGTCAATTTGGTGCACTGTGACAAAAGCGCACATCAGCATTGGACATTTTTTATATACGCTCCCGATACATGCTAAATTAGGTGTAATTTATACTGGAAATCTGCATAAACCATGGACTCGACCGTGGGTTTTCAAACCCACCTTTGTGAATTTGGGCCATACAAACACACATTTTCTCCTCCACAAAATTCTCATCTCCTTCACCCTTAACTTTTCCAGCCATCTCACTTTCTTCCCTTCCAAACTGATATCACCCCCCCAAAAAAAAATTTAAATAAAAAATAAATCATACACTTAGGTCTCCCATAACGGGGGCAGGTTTCATAAAGCTGTTCGTAAGTTATGAATGACTTTACGCACGACTGGTGATCCCTTTCTGCATTACATGATGTATCCCTATATAACTGATTTAGCGCCAAAGAACAGGTTCCAGTCGTGCGTAAAACTGTGCGTAGCTTTACAAACAGCTTTATGAAACACCATCCAGGGCTCCGTAACACAAAGGTTCGCGATGAATCGCAAATATGAAAGAACCGCACTGATTGGTCCCTGATCACTATTTCAAACCTAATGCGTGTGTAACATTGATATTGATCGGTCATTTCATTTAGCGATTGATCGCTAATCTTTGGGTTATGGAGTCCAGGACTGTACATCAAAATGAAGCAAAGCTATTTTTTATTCATTATGAGAAGAGTTCCCTCATGATTTGGGCTCTATCTCCATCTCTCTCCTCAATATAGTAGCTTGATATTTACATTTAGAGAATTAAACATGATAATGTGCAAACTTCAGAACTACAAAAAATCAAACAAATTTAGGCTTTTTTGACTGATTTTCGGGGAGTAAGACTGTAAAAGGATTTTATTTTTCAACTTGATTATATACATTTAGGTCTGTTGGGTAGACTTTGCCTTGAGTGTTTACATGAAATGTTGGCTCAAGTGGAGCTACAGAAGCATCTGAAATTGAAATTGTCAAAATATATTGCCTTTCTTTAACAATGATGTAATATCATTAATGGGATTCCCATAACGATCATGTTATTATTACGGTAGTTGTCATATGCTTTATTGATTTCCCTCCTTACTGTGATGGTGTAATAAATCAAGGATAGGGAAGTACACAGTGACAATCTGTAACTGTACTTGCTACTAACTTTTAGAGAACAAATATTTGTTTAAAGTAGCCTTTACACTTTGCAAAAAGAGTGCTTATCAAATAAAATGACACACATGTTCTACGAATGGGAAACAAAAAAAAATGTAATTTTGAAATTATACTAGAAAGGCACAAAATAACCTTTGTACAAAAATGATTTTGTTTTTTTAATAAATTGGGAGGAGGGGTCATGAATCTTCTTACCTGACTAAATTGTCATCACAGAAAATCAAGCATACAATTAATCAGTAACCTTTGTGTAACGGGACGGAGGTCTCTGACTGTTTACATCTGCTGTTATGTACGCATAATTTGTTACTTTATTGAACGTGATAGGCTTTAACTCGAGGGCGGAAATCTCTCCCCAAAGGTAGGGGTGACAGGGACTGGAAATTCAACAAGCAAAAAAAAACAACAAAAAAAGGTTATCACCCCAAATGTCAGGTCCTTTTGACCAAAATAAAATTGACAAGCAAAAAAAAAGTGAGGTCATCTCATCCAAAATACATGTTTTGTTTCGATTTTGAATGATGTATTTCTTTCCATCATAAGAGACCAAAATTAGATAGTAGGGGGGACATTTGATATTGTGTCCCCCTACTATTATGGGTAGGGGGACGGACCCCTGTCCCGCCTGGGTTTTCCACCCATGCTTTAACTTTTGTACTACTAGTCACAATTCTTCAACTCACTATTAGACTATAAAAGCAGAGAAAAATAAGTTCAGTGAACTAGATTTTCAGCTAGATAGGTAAGATTCAGTTCCGTCTTTTCCATCCCCAACTCATTTCCCCTTCAAATTTCCACAGATCAACAGTGACCAATTGTTTGATCTCAACGGGTTTTTTCATCTGTGCTTTTTATAGTGCAATAGTGAGTTACAGAAGCGTGACTGGTAGAGTGGCAGTGGTCAACCAGGCAAAGGAGAGAGAGAGAGAGAGTGGGAGGGGGGGAAGCCCTTGTTGCGCAATACTCATTGTGGCTTACATACAAAGTTAATAGTGAAATGGATACAGTGTATTTGAAAAAACTATATAGTGATGTTGAATTCTTCCTTTATTTTAATTTACATGTATATTTAATCAGTTAATAATATATTTGATATGGTCAACATTCAAACATGTTTTGAACTGATTTTTTTTATGGAGGCATAGTCTTGGACTTGCATAATAAATCTGCACATAAATTCACCAACAGATAATCAGTGCATGCTGCATTATCAAGTATGTAATTGGCAACATTATCATCTTTTGATCATCATCCAAGTCCTTTGATTGATATCATGTGTAAAGTTCAACTGCAGTTCTCTTTGTTTTTATTTTCATTCTCTGTACATAGAAAGGATCAAAGTCCATCAGACCTGCACTACCAACTCACACTGTGATGACACAATTGAAGTTGTCCTTCTCGGTCATGTGACTGGTACCTCATTCTCTGTTATGTGAAAGGTTTCAGGGGGATGTTGTTGACATTTTATGATGAAATGTACAAGGCCCTTGAGATGTGTACATTACATACATGGCAAACAGGATCTGCACCGAGCTAGATAGGTAAGATTCACTTCCGTCTTTTACATCTCCAACTCATTTCCCCTTCAAATTTCTACAATTCAACAGTGACCAGTTGTTTGATCTCAAAGGTTTTTTCAAATATTTCTTTCTTTTAAGTTTTTTTTGCTCGTTTAATCATCATGTACAATAATCTCAGTAGTTTGAATTAAAAAGAATGACAATGCATATGTATTATTTTAATTATCTTTCTTCAGAATTAGCAGCTTCCAAGGGTTTGCAGATGGAGAGGCTTCCTTGTGCTCTACGATATCCTATACTCCCTAGTTTGATTTCCACATAATGGGATGGATATAATACTTGTATGCTGCATAGCAGACGCAAAGTGAGGAACGTCGTCCGGTGGAAGGAAAATATAATA
This sequence comes from Lytechinus variegatus, assembly GCF_018143015.1. Lineage (NCBI taxonomy): Eukaryota > Metazoa > Echinodermata > Echinoidea > Temnopleuroida > Toxopneustidae > Lytechinus > Lytechinus variegatus. The sequence continues at coordinate 55,382,759 of NC_054740.1, read as the reverse complement.
AAATACATTTTGAAAGGATTAATCAGGCACAATGTTCCGAAGACGCAGGAAGAAAGATGTGCAGAAGTCCCATCACCAAACCGATATTGACCCCAGGTCGAATTTCAAGCGAACAATGTCCATAGAATCATTGGATTCTGCCATGAGCGATGGGTCGTCGTTCGGTGTCGTCAACAAGCCGTCAGACACAAGGGACTTCAAACTAGCTAACATCTTCTGGCGTGCCAAACTCTCCTGCCATCCATTCTTCGTTGGTGACCCCCTGGTGACCTTTGGTGACCTGTGGCCGGAGGATGTGAAGGGCTTGATCTCTTGCTTCAAAGGAGCCGAGTTGCAGGATTCGGTGGTGGCGTGCTGTAAACTGGTGCTCAGATGTGGACCAATAAGAGTTCTGAGAGAACTCCTTGATCAAAGGATCATAAGTAAGTAGGACTGTAGATGATTCGTCAGTTGTCTTTGGCTTGTAATAAAGTGAAAGTGTGAATGCTTATACAAGATTACAGGGTGTCTCAGCAATAAAAGGAAACTGAGACTATCTTGTCATTTTCCTGTATCACAGGCAAAATTTCATTTACATCATTAAAAATTTCAATTTTCTTGTATGTTTTCCATACCAAGAATGCTATGAAAGGAACAATTAGGGGAAGATCATCTATTATGTCTAATTAAACTTTAGTTTCTCATGCAAGTTATATGTAGTGTGATGAAATTGAATATGCCAAGACTGCATGCCAATACATGTAGTATGATTGAAGAAGCTGGATAAAATTAAAAACAAATCTTTAAAATACACATGTAGGGCAAAAAAAATACAGCATTATGAGTTATATACAGAGTAATCATCCTGAAAGTTTGAAGAGGTTTTATAGGATCTAATAAAAGCCTCGGCAACTATAAGTATGAAATTGATCTTTGCGTACAGTACAATGTGTGCATCTTTTGTTTTTCTTTAGGCATTTGAAATGTGTATTAACCGCACCCCCAACTTTGGACAAAAAAAAAAAATTCTTCTCACATTTACATGCATATTTGAGGTACGAAGAAACAAAAACTAAGTTTAAGATTTCAAAGTATCCAAAGAGATTACCGGTATGCGGAAATTTGCTGTTCTTGATCAATTCATCTACAAATGTTAAAAAGAAAGAACGGTCCCGACAATATTGGCCACTTAAGACACTCACACACCTCACAGTCACAGTGTACACACACACACAGCACTGCCATTACATTGCAAACTACGATACAGTACCAGTCATGCCAGTACATCTTATCAAATTATGATCTGTGTCTTTCCCAGCGTAGGAGGAAGAAACATTCACATTTCTTGCATCACAATCACTTTCAGAAATTTGATGTCTTAGCATGAATTTTGGATACGGGATTACAGGAAGGTTCAAGAAACAAAGAAATTGACATTTTTTCCAGTTGTTTTTTACGGCTTCGTGCTGTCTCTCTCGTGCGTGGTTTACATGGTATCTTATGAAAAGCAAACAGGAAGGAAAAAAAACAAGCTGGCGCGAAACGGAACTTTGAATAGCGCCAGCTTAAGTCGCACTATAACCATATTACAACGCAATCTCTAAGCTCACTCAACTCTCGCTCAGCGGTGACAAAATATTACCGAGTATGCTTGGCGTCTCTTTTAAATTAGCCAGGGAACTTCACTACTTTGAATCGAAAATAAAGTCAAAATTAGTGTCATGAAGGTGGGTGCGTTTGTTATGGACAATATTTAATTAAGATCGTAATAATCGCTTCCCATTACCCGCGGCTCATACCCCTCTAAACGACATTGCCTGGGCGGCTACGCCCGGCCACTCGATGTGTTGTGAACTGGCAGACATCGTACATGTACGGGAGGGGTTACGGCGGGCTGGCTCAGACACGTCACCGTGTATTAACCGCACCCCGAGTTATGCTTCTATCCCGCCGAGAAAAAGGTGCGGTTAATACACCGTTACTTACGGTACTTTGACAATTCTGTAAACTAGTTAAGTATGGTTCCCTATGTATGGAAAGGTACAGGAATTTATTTCTCTCTGGTATGAAGTCTACATGAAATGTTCTGCTATTATGATGTGAGCACTCTAAAAGTAAAGTATGATTGTAGATAAGTGGGGATTTCCCTAAAAAAGGTTGATTATTTATTGAAATTTTCCTCTATGTCATTATTTTGGCAATTCCATCAAGTATATAAATTTGATCTCTTATCTAAGGGACATTCATGAAATGATTTTTCTTAGTTTTCTAGCCCACATGAAAATTTGTAATACTATTATATTTTTAGTACTGTAGAAGTGAAGAGAGACTGGAGAAATTGGGGGGTTGGCTTAAAAAAGATCGATCATTTAATGGAATTTTCCTGCTTGTCATAATTAATACCAGATATAGATCAGCGACTAGAAGGAGGCATGGGTCTACTTCACTACGCTGTTCTATCATGTAATGATGAGGCTGTATCGTTCCTGTGCAGTAAAGGTGCCCCTATCAAGCAGCAGGATAAATTGGGTAAGTCTAAAAAAAAATGCAAATAATGCACAGGTACAAAGGCGTCAGTAGCAATGTAGCTCGAGGGTATTTACAATATAGGTCAAGCATGGTGGGCCTGCACCGAGTGATTTACATTATATTGTGAATACCTGAAGTGCCTGCAATGCCATTTACATTAGTGGAGGGCAATATCTTGATGCTATCAAAATTATACTACATGTATATTGAAGAAATATTGAATATTTGATAATGGTTTTATGATTATTTTGATATATCGGGGTAACACCATGCGACCAAAATGTTGTTGATTATAAAAAGTTTAAGTATCCACTCTATAGAGTTTCTGAGATTTGTTGATTTGAGACATCCATTACTAAAACTTATTTCTTTATATCACTTATTTTTTTTGGGGGGTGTCACATATATCTTAACTTGATTTTGAATGTGTATAAGAAAAGTTTAATAATGTATGTCTAATATTCACTGCAAATTTGATAGTTTACGAATTCATTGCAAACCATAGTGAACGATATTATTGTGTTTAATCAAATCTTCAATAAATTTTTCTCAATCAATGCCTTGCTGTCAACACAAAAATATTTGACTGTATTGTTTGTTGTCTTGCAAAGTTTAATTATCATCTTAATCAAACAAATGCATTGACTGATACAGGGAATTGATATGCACATCCAACAAGTACGTGCAGTACATGCAAGATAAAATATGTGCAACAGAGTTTTGTTTATTTACACTTACGTCATTAGCAACTGAATTTATTCAACTTTGAAAATTTATGGCCAGATGATCTGCATCATGAGTTAATGAGGTGTTAGTGTAAATATGGACTGGATAATTAAACTAGCTTTATAACACAAGGGGAACCTCGAATGATGCATATGGGGAAAAACTCACTTTAAGTTGTTTAATGATAGAGATAGATTTTTCTCATTTCTGCCATATATGTACAATGTAATTCTACACTTGATGTCAACTTGCTATTAATGTACATATAAAATTTGCTTCATTGGTTTATAGCCTGGGGGGGCCACTTACATTGACGAGTGAATACCATGCGCGACCAAAAAAACACGTAAAAGGATGTCTTTTTCACGATAGGGCACGTTACGTACGTAACGTGATAAGGGTATCAAAAACACCAAAATAATGAAAAAAGGGTATCTATTTCGCTAGGAAAAATACGTGTTTAGGGTCAAATTTTCGGGGATGATAAAACAAAATTAAAATGTTTGATAAAGGATGTCCTTTTTGCCCCAACACTACGTGTTTAGAGTCCGATTTGCGCGAGTTGTGGAAGGTGGGGCCGTACGAAACCAAATGGTGTGTAAAGGTAAAACCGACGACTGACGGACCCGTACGTGACAATATATCGCTGTACTTGTTTAGGGGTTCATTTCAGGGATTACTTGCCAAGAGTATCGATTTGTTTTCAATACTTGTTAAGGGTAGGGTTTGAGACGCCAATACTTGTTAAGGGGTGCATTTTCAGAATATGGAAAATACGTGTTTAGGGTGCTTTTCGAGACCCCATGGTCGCGCATGGTATCCACTCGTCAATGAAAGTGGCCCCCCGGGGTTTATAGGCCTTGTTTATATAGCGCTTAACACTTATTTTATCAGAAGTGCAAAAACTGCATAAACTGCAAAATGAAAAAAACTGCACCAGAATCAAGCCTTGAAATAAGCGGGCGCTGAGCGCAAATTTGCGCTCATAAGCCATGCAATTGCGCCCATAAAGCCCCAAAATCATCAAAATTTTGACGACCGGGCGCAAATATTTTCCAGGTAATTGCGCCCGCCGTGAGTGAGCAGTGAAGCCATATCATACATGTAATTTAAATATCTGAAAAGCCAACTGAAATCAAGTAACTTTCAATTTACGATAAGCAGTTTCAAATTGCCAAGTGCGTGTTTTTTTCAGTATCATAAAAAGTGAGCTACGTCCGTCTTTTTTTTCTGTAATACATGCACGCGCGTGCTTCCAGTAGCGGTAACAGTTTTTCCCTACTTCACCATGTGCAATTTCTAATGCACAAATTTCCATTCGGGATTTCACAATTCTGTGATATAGTAATTCGAATTGCACAGGAGATAAATCCCCGTTCACATTACATACGATGTGAGAGTCTTTTATCCTCACAGTCGCCGACTTTGCTTGTCAAAACGGAGCCTTAATGAAAATCACTTAGCTTAAAGTTGTGAATTATAGCTTTTTAATTTCTTTCTTGGTGAGGGGTAAATATCTGACAATAAATCATCAAACAAGGCTCCATCTAAAAAAATAAATAGGAGGACGCCGTGCACTTGAGTGTGGTACTTGTATGCTGTTAGTTAGCCAGTTTGAGCTAATGTTCTCTGCCAGAGCTCTGGGTGAGAATTCTATCAGTAATGGCCTAAGTGATGGTGATTTTCTGTTTCAGATACAGTTTAGATTTCATGTTAATTTTTGAAAAGTGTCAAAAAACTTCATGATTTCTTCATTGTGATGAATATTTAAGTTATTAATGAATACATTTTCACCAAATTTAGACTCTCCCAGAATGAAAGGCATTTTCTGTGGAGATCTGCGTTTTCAAATAACTTGTGAAAAACTTAAGGTACATGAACCTACAATACATCATGTAGCCTGTGGCTATGTGCTGGAATTTGAATAGACTGAGTTAGATATTAATTTAATTTCTTCATTTCTTTAACATAATTTACATGTATATGCAATCCAAGTGCACCTCACAGTCACAATCACACACAAACACTCACCCACACCTGTGACGTGATTCTAACCATGAAAAAAAACCTTTATTTTTTTTTTCTAAATTTATTATTATTTGATCTGAATTCTCTTTCTCCATCTCTCTCTTTTAAATATGTTTATTTTATTCATTTATTTAGATTTTTTTTTTTTGGGGGGGGGTTCATTGTTTGTGGTTCATTAAAGATGAAAAATAAATAAGCCCATGTGTGTGTGGTTGTAAAGGGGATGTGGAGGGTGTGTGTCAAAACACACTTAAACATTTAAATCTGATTTCTTAGATGTTTGAATAAGCCTATTAATTACTTACATGTAGCATGCTATTCATGTACTAATTAAAAAATTGCAGGAGCTGCGCTAACTGTAAACAAATTTAGAGTGTGGTTCACCGTTATATTAATTTTTTTTTATTGCCCCTGGTGCCAGAAAAGTGCCCCAGGTTCCTATAAAAAGCCCATGAGCCGGGGGCAATTTCAAAAAAAAATTGCCCCCGGCCTGCAGCTGCTTATTTCAAGGCTTGACCAGAATAGTTTAACCCTGATTGGCTGTCAGAAGTGCAAAAAACTGATGTTAAACCCTGAAGTAATATGAAACTCTTTGAGTTATAACCCTCAAAAGACAGGGAGGGGGGGGGGCTGATTTAGCCCCCTCAGCATTTTTCATGATAAATCTTTAATGCAAATAGCCATTCATTCTTCCCCTGCTCCACCTCATAGTGAAACAAGGACCTTTATGTCAGTATATTATATAGGTTCCATTTAAATTCATTTGTTGTGTAAAATACACACTGATTTCCTCTCCTTGGCACCACTGTTCTGAATAAACAGGAAAAAAGACTTTCCTCCTTCTAATTGAATTACATTAAATATAACCTTAACCTTGTATTTTTACATTCATTTTGGCCAGCAATCCCATTAAATCAATAAGTCCTTTTTTGAACTGTTTGATCTTTTATTTTTGATTATTTCCAATTGTTATAAAACAAAAAATGAACAGAGAGATCTATAGAATTCTTTTTTTTTAGTGTAATAAAGTCATCGGGACAGAGAAACCTTTTTTCTCCAAAAAGTTTTCAATGTTTCAAGGAAAGTATTGACTCTGACAAATGCATTTGACAAACAACCCCCCTTTGGGTGTGTGAGTGTGTGAGGGGGGGGGGGTTACTTACATTTGGTGATGTTATTCAGGGGTAAAGCCAGGCCTAAGAAGTATGTACCAGTAGTATTAAAAACAAGAACTTTGTTCTTTAATTTCATGGAATGCAATGTTTTATTTTCCATATAATAAAGACTATTGAATTGAATTCATACTCACACTTAACTTGTTACTTCTCATTTTTGTGGCAAATTATTATTTAAAAACTTTTTTATAGCTTTTATAAATAAGTTGAAATGGTATTAAGGGGCTGCAGAACAGTTTTGGAAGTGGGGTTTAGGGCTGACCGTGCAAAAAATCATTTTATGGGTGTTTATATTTGCTATTGTAAAAATAGAAGAAAAAATCAAACAAAAATCAAACAAAGATAATGCAGTCCTTATTATTCTTTCAAAAGCACTTGTATGCCTTTGGACTAAAGAAATTATATACAATTAACACTTGAAAGAGGAATAAATGCCATGTTTGCAATTTTGCATGTTTGAATCTGGTCTGAAAATTGTTCCTACAGGTGATTATAATGTTGACTAGTCTAAAGTAAGGTCAAACAGCTGTTTCCTCAATGTTTTCTCCATCCTCCACTCCTCAAGGTCGAACCGCAGACCAGGTGTGTTTCTGTTCCAGGACTAGGCGATGCTTGCCCACCCGTTACCATGGCAGCTCCTTCCGCAAGAGGCTCGGTTCCTTCCACGATAAGAAGGTCATCTTTGAGAACGTCCAGTACGCTGACGGTTCAATGACCTGCAGATCCAGATCCAGACCATGGATTTTGATGTCAATCATGACAAAGATCAGAGAGGGAATCTTCTGTTACACGCTGCAGTCAAAGGAGGTAAAACTATCATAGTGCATATTCCAGTGTATGGAGCATAATGTAAAGTGTAAATAATGTATAGTGTAATGTGAACAGTGTATAGTTAAATAGTGTTAAAGGTCAAGTCCACCTCAGAAAAATGTTGATTTAATTCACTAGACAAAAATCAGACAAGCACAATGCTGAAAATTTCATCAAAATCGGATGTAAAATAAGAAAGTTATGACAATTCAAAGTTTCGCTTATTTTCAACAAAATAGTTATATGAACGAGCCAGTTACATCCAAATAAGAGAGTCGATGACATCACTCACTCACTATTTCTTTTGTTTTTTAGTGTTTGAATTATACAATATTTCAATTTTTACGAATTTGATGATTAGGACCTCATTGCCTGAAGCACAAAATGTTAAAATGATGGGATTCCAGGTGTTCATGGAGGAATTAAATAATGTTGTAACCCGCACCCGTTGCGGTACGGGTTAACCTGCCGGTATGCCTCCGATCGCGGGTTGCGGGCCGGGCCGAGTTCATTCTCAAACCCGCAGACCGTCATGCGAAAAAAAGGGAGAATAAACGACGCATAATAAAAACATTCACAGTGAAAATTGAGTTAAGATCATGTGCTTCTTACGTGGCAGATTCTTTTAGAGACGTAGATATTTCCTTTTAAAAACTGCCGGCATATTTTTTTCTTGTGAATAGTGAACAGGACTGAGTCTGAGACAGTTCAACATGATAAATACATCGAGTTGCTCTTTCAAAGGCTAGGCCAGCGCCAGTGCATGCAGCGCAGTCAAAAGCAACCGCATGGGCCAATGAAACTCGATGTTGAGTTTCCCGTCCCATTTTTTCCAGCTCATAATGAGGAACCGATTTCATTATTCATTATTTTTCAGAAGATGAAAATTTGACCTTTTGTAACCTTTTAACGCACTTTATTCTGTGGAACTTGAAGCCAGGGAAAATTAATCATTTTTTGGGGGGGCTCCATTTTCATTTTTTTGGTAATATTTCAGGGGCTCTTTTCAAATGCTACATTTTTGTATTTTGAGGAATACCTGTTCACTTATTAAATTAATTATTACTTGTTTAATATTGTATGATTTTTAAAGTTTTTTTCATGCTTAGAATCTTGGATGTGGGTGTGTTTGTGTGGGTGAGACTGTGAGTTGAACTTGATATAAATGAATTTAATATCTAATTTTTACTCCATCTAATTCCAGTACTTGGCCATGTAATAAAGGCCCACATACCCTTACTTTTCCTGAAGTTCTTTGAAAACGCAGATCTCCACGAAAATTGTATTTCTCTATGGGGGAGTCTAAATTTGGTGAGAATGAATTCATTAATAACTTAAATATACATCACAATGAAGAAATCATCAAACTTCATTGGCAGTTTTGAAAAATATACCCGAAATGTCAACTCTGTCTGAAGTAGAAAATCACCATCATTGAGGCCTTTACAGAGCGAATTGTCCCCCAGAGCTCTGGCAGAGAGACAGCTCTGGCAGAGAGACAGAGCTCAGACTAGCTAGCACAAGCGCCAATGCGTACGTGGGTGAGCCTCCCGTCGGCCTTGTAACAGATTGAGCTTCAATTTGATTTTTTTGTCTGATATTTACCTCATCCCCTGGAAAAATAAAACAAATGATTCTTAAGTTATAATTAGCAAATAAGATAAATCATTTTGGATGTTACTAGGCCGTATGATAACTCACCAACGCGAGGTTACTAGACTTTGGGATTTATTGAGGTAGCTCAACCATACCTCGAGCGATGTTCGTGCAGGCTCCACCACTTCTACGGTTGTTGAGTGGAGCCTGCACGAACATCCCTCGAGGTATGCATGCAGCGTAATTCCATTCACAAAAAAAGAAAGAAAGAAAAGATTTACAGGTATTTACAAGATATACAAGTAATTGTGTTACTGAAAAGCTTATATTAATGTTTTAAATCAGTTTTGAATCTAGATATCCAAATAGTTTATTTTCAGAATTTGATTTTCAAACGCGGGCCAAATTTCATAACGCGGGCGGGCAACGGGAAACTGAACATCGAGTTTTAGCGGCCATATTATCGAATGAAATACGGTACAAAAACAGAAGGAAATAATATAGAGATAAACGAGAAGAAAAAACTGACTGTATCATTATCCAGGTATTCATTACAATTTTGATTACTTTATAGACGAGGTCCCATAGAATTGAATATTGTAATTATGATTGTTGTGAGTCGCCGTGTCGACCGACCTGGACTGAAAAACAACATTGCCGTCTGCCGATCCTTGACGCAGTGGCAGCCTGGGCTAGCGCTAGCTAGCGCGCTGAGCTGCGGCTCGCTAGCTCCGATCCGAGGCGTTAATTGCGTAATGCTTTCAATTTCGAGATCAGAGCGGACCCATTTCGTGGTACAAAGTCACCCAAAAAAACATTTTCTCTCCGGAATAAAAGGCGAATTTGCAAATTGTAAGTAAATTCACTCTAGGCTAGGTAGTAGTAGACATATATTTTCCTGATTTGAGCCTGTATAGTGTGGGGATTGCAGAAATAATGTTTTTCATTTTTCAAAGATAAATTGACTTGCGGGTTAAAACCCGACGGGTCAGCGGGTCCCGCTTGCAAATTATTGGATTATACGGGACGGTACGGTTCGGGTTTTCACTTGCGGGTTACAACATTAGAATTATACTTCATTTCACATGACAATGACGAGAAAATAAAAATATTTCATATTTCATATAATAAAATACAAAAGAAATAGTGAGTGAGTGATGTCATCAACTCATTTGGATGTAACTGGCACGTTCATATAACTATTTTGTTGAAAATAAGCGAACCTTTAAAATGACATAACTTTCTTATTTTACATCCGATTTTGATGAAATTTTCAGTGTTATGCTTGTTGAATATTTTTCTTTTTATTCAAATCAAGTTTTTGTTGGGTGGACTTGTCCTTTATGTGTAATTATATAGTGTAGTGTAACATGTATAGTCTATAGTGTAAAGTGGATGCATAAAAATAATGAAAAATCATAGTGTGTATAAAGTAAAGTGTATATTTTTTAAGTTCTGCTTGATTATTGACCTTTATATTGAACGTTAAAAGAAATTTATTGAAGGTCAGTTGAAATTGAAATAGAAGAAGTATTTTTGAGAATAGTTTTTTTTGCTCAAATTCAATTTGTTCAAATTCTTTGATGAATTTTCTAGTTAATGTAAAAATTTGCAACATTTACAAATTAAATTGATACAAATCTCTTGAGAACTCTGTAAAAGAGAAAACAAATGAGCCTAAGTCCAGAGTCAGAGTTCCGAGTCCCATCTCATAAAGAGTTAGGATTGATCTGATCGATTGCAAATATGGAAAGCCAGCGAAGTCTACATATAAAATGCATGTTTCTTAACAAAAATTCTAGATATGAATGTACATTATCCATAAATTCATTGATTTCTTGACTATTTGGTGTGTTATTCTTTGTTTACAAAGGACATTTTGCAAATATCCTGTGGAAAAATTTATGACACTGATGGATTTCCATACAGTTACGATTGATTGGATTGATCGTAAGATTGGGCCCAGATGTAAATGAAAATGCAGCCCGTAATCTTGGTGGGGGTTTCAAATATCTTTGCTGTTACGCTATATGTGAGGAATATATCTGATGCGACGAGACAAGGGTTGGTGTGAAGCAACAACAGCCACTACCCTCTCATCTTGCTTTTAATATATGTGATTGTTTTCTTTTTATCAAGTACGATGCAGTGCAGTCTGTTTGTATGAAAAATGGACATTTTCAATAAAAAGGAAGTAACGGCTCGAGCAATATACATGTAGGAGTGCATTGGTGGTGGATGCGAGCAGCCACTCTAGTCTCGCCACATTAGACGTATGGCTTATTACAGCATCATACTCGTAAAGGCAGAGATGTTTGCAGCCCTCTGCCTGAATTATATGCTAACGAAAATATTGTATAAAAAATTGGTACTGGACATTTTCGATAAAAAGGAAGCAACGACTCAAGCAATAAAGGAGTGCATTGGTGGTGGATGCGAGCAGCCACTCTAGTCTCGCCATATTAGACGTATGGCTTATTACAGCATCATACTCGTAAAGGCAGAGATGTTTGCAGCCCTCCGCCTGAATTATGCTAACAAAAATGTTGAATAAATTTAAATTGTTATCACAACAGAGAGAGAGAGAACCATTATTCTACTGAAATACTTGTATAATTTCACACCAAATTGGCAGTGGTTCTAGTTTTGAAATCATTTGGCTGAGTTTCATTCAGTTTCATTTTACATAATCTGTAGAACAATGAAGTATTGTGGGAACTTGCCTGGTAGTTAGAAAAGTGATAACTCTACTTTAATATCCATTTGATAATCTTTACTACTTTCATCATGTGATAAAGTTTTACTTCCTTTTTCCTGAACAAGAGTAAATTAGGATAAATAAACATTTAATAGCTAAACATTGATCATATGATCATTACCATCAATCGAAAAGTAATCGGCTTATGATATCGTGTTCACTAATCATTCCTCCTTGATAGAAAACTGGCAGCTTTGATAGGTGATGTGTTTTTTTTTGTTCTTATTACTGTTGTTGTTATTTTTCAAATCATTGCTGCTGCTGCTTATGTTTATCTTTCTTATTTTCTTCCTCTTTATCTTTCTTTTTCTTTTCCTTCTATTTCTTCCTTAATCAATAATCATCAATTTTCATTATAATCATCATCATTATCATCACCATCATCACCATCGTCATCATCACCACCACCACCACCATTATTTTCATCATGAGCATCATCACAACCAGCACCACTTCCACCATCCCCGCCACCACTCCCCACTACCACCATCACCAGGAGACTCTACCTGTGACATGGGGGGGGGGGGGCTTTTGGTATGCCCTTTCCTACCAGAGCCATGCACTGCCAGAGTTCTTAAGCCCCAAAGCCAGATCTTGCATCCTTCACAAGATGGGAATGGTGTAGTGACCCGAGAAGAAGATGAAGGCTGCCAACATCGCCATCAACAACATTTCATGTCAATTGCACAACAGTATTTAAACACTGTTGTTTGGGCTACCCTGTTGCTTGCATGTAAATACAAAATAAATGATTGTTGAGATGAAGAAAAGAAAATTATCAACATGCATCTCATATTTATTGATGAACACAATTTGATTTCCATTTGTTTGAGTTTCACGATTTATTTTGAGTTTTAGGGTTTCTTTGTCAGCAGGGTTTTAACGCATGGTGAATATTCTTGTTTTTCCCAGGGCTCCCTCAGCTGTCGTTGATTTTGAATCTAGTTCAGGTTCACGGTGCTAACGTGGAAGCAACGAATCGGAAGGGAATGACACCTCTCTGTCTTGCGGCTCAGATTGGACTTGAGGTCATAGTCGAGGTGAAGCTTGTTTCATATTGCTTTCTTTTAAGGCCTTAAAGAATTGATATGTAGCCCACATAAGCCCCAATCTGAAACTTGGGTGTGTCGGTTTTCCTTTCTTTATTAGTGCCTTTGCTGCTGCGCTGATCAGTACATGAAACCACAACAAAACCCCTACAAAATAACAAATTTGGTCAATTTTGCATTGCATGGTTCTCTGTGTATTTTGCTATCTGATTATTGTTACCAGAGACTTGATCAAAAGAGTCTCTATGATAAGGGTTCAGTTTCTTGTGGGAGAGATGAAAAGATTGCATATCACGTCCTGTCTACATCCCGCAGAGACATGGCGAGATGACAAGATCTAAGATATCGTCATGTCTACATCTTATGGGAGAGATGATGAGATGACAAGATCTTGATCTCATGTCCACATCTTGTGGGAGAGATGAAAAGATCGCATATCACGTCCTGTCTACATCCCGCAGAGACATGGCGAGATGACAAGATCTAGACCCTGTCATGTCTACATCTTGTGTGAGAGATGATGAGATGACAGATCTCTTATCCAATTTCTATAACAAACAAATTTACCATAAACCAATCAGATTGAAGAATTTCGATTGCTTTTTTTAAAACCGTTATTGCCAATTTGTTATGAAATGGGCCCAAGGTCATTTTTATCTTCACTCACTAAATTTGTAATTGATTGTTATACAAATGATGCAGTATTTGGTACCCTGGGGTACCAAATAATAATCCACCATTTGTACAAGTATATTTTAATGTTTTGTACTATCTTCACTTTTGGAAATTCATGCAATACCATTGCAAATGCGCTGCACATGCACTGCGCTGTGCCTGTGATGGACGAGTAATAAGTCTACACCACCCCCACCGCGTGTACCAGGGCGAGTTTTGGGACTAAGTATAAGCTAATCTTTTGTGTAAGTTAACTGTCGAAAAGTATACTTAAATTCAGATTTAAGTATACTTAACATAATTTGTTTACTATTATTGCCACTAGATTGTATCAAAGAAAGGAAATAGGCGTTGTGATCGTCATGATTTTCGCACCGATCGTACGACCGTGATCACCATGACAACAATGTAACTGTACACTATTACAACACGAGATGGCGCTGCACAACGCCGTACCCCGGGTACTACGGTACCCCGGTGTACCCCGGTGTATGGCGTGGTGCATCAAATAGCGAATAGGCATGAGTGCGATGAGTGCGATTTGTGCACCATTGCACGAATAAGAATATTTGCTATTTGTGTTGTACAACGCCTCGGCATTTAGCGAAAATATATTTAAAAAAAACCAAGAGTTTTTCCCTGCAGTAATCTATGAAAAGGGAGCATAAAAAGAAATGAAAGTGAAAAGCAAAATCCCCCAAGCGCACATGACCTTGGGTAGCATTGCTCATTTGGCCAGCAGGCTTATACGCGCATTGCACCTTCACTTTTACTGAGCGCAAGGAATTAAACCTTATTGTGACTTCACCTGCTAAAGCCGTGCAATGGTACATTTTGGATGGTACGTCATGTGTGCAACCGTACAAATGTTTGAAGTTCATCCTCTCATTTGCTCGCATACAACAAGCAAGTAAGTAGGCATTGTACAAAAACTGTAATTCAATTTGTAATTCATTGTAAATGTTTTGTACTTGAACAGATCTTGATATGTGTAATTGGTGCTAACCCGGATACAACAAACAATGTGAACGGATGGACCGCATTGCACTATGCAGCCCAGAAGAATCATGTGAACGTCATTGAGTAAGTTTGAAACGGGATGGAGTTTGCCACGCTCACGGGCAAAGGTGCTGTGGCCGGGAATTGAACCCCGACTTTCACGTGTCCAGTCGGTGACATAGGGTTAGGGTCGGGCAACCGCGTAGCCAGGATTTCATTTTGGAGGGGGCGGTAAATGCACGCAAAGCGTGCCAACACTTACAGAGCGCGCGAAGCGCGTTCCCTAGGGGGTGGGTGCAGGGAGGGGGAGTTTCCCCCTCCCGCGCGAAGCTTTTGGTGTTTCATAAATTAAAATGAAAAGGAGCCGTCTCTCTTGTCTCTAGTGCCTATTTCAGCTCCAATTCAGTTGACTCATTGTGATTTTGAACATTGTTTTCATGAACCTTAATTTGTTTTCAAAAAGTGATTGTGAACGCACAAAAAAAGGAATACATTGGAGGAAATTAAAATAATAATACCCTCGCGTGAAGCGCGGAAGCTAAAGCGTTTTATCAGTTTTTTGCCATGAAAATGGTCCCGACTAAAGGGTCTTCTCAAAGATATATTGAATACATCCCTTGGAAAGATCAGATTTGATTACAAACAATTAAAATAGCGACAGTGCATATCTTTAACTCGCAAAACAGAGGAGAAGTGAGTGTATATATGCCGGGAGAAAGATATTCAGCCCCGCGCAGAGCAATGAAACTCTGAAATTTCAAAGGGCGGACGTTTCATCAAAATAATGCAGATACGTCTAATACCACCATCGGCTCTAATTAAAATGATTTTCTAAGATTATTGAACTTTTTTATGAGGAAATAGTGCGCAAAAAGTTGAAACTTCTGTGATTTATTGAAATTAAATTAAAAAAAAGAGGATTCCTAATTTCTTTGACTTATCCTGAAGTGCTTCATTTTGAATAATAAAGAAACTTAAGTGTCATTCAAAATTTCAAACTGAGGGCGCAAAACAGGGCAGGAGATGAATGTGAAGGGAAATGACATGAAGTTTAATAGAATTTGATAAAAAAAAATTGTACTTCTTTATTTAATACGACGCGAATTTTAGGAACCTGTTTGCCCCAGAATTATGGTTGTTTGGTAATGAGCTGAAAAGCAGGAGAAGTTGACTTTATGGAGGTGGCGGCAGAAATTGATATAAAATTTTACCCGCCCGGAGCGGACCCGACCAGAAGTTGCGCGATCAATTAAAAAAAAAAGATAACTTCATATACTTTGGCGTAGCCTTACTCTAATTCCATGCCCTAATGGATACATTTGAACTTTAACCGGTAAGAAACACATATACCTCAGGTGGAAAAACAGGGTTAGAGAAAGGGTGGGGGAAACAATGGAGAATTGCAATATTGTCATTTAACCGCGCGCAGCGCGGAAGAAAAATTCATATATAAATTTAAAGCAAGAGTGATTGAGTTTCTCTTTTAAGAAAAAAAAACACAAAGCTACCTTTCTTCCCTTTCCTCCCTTCCCTTTTTCTTTTCTCCTCTCTTTTTTCCCTTCTTTTTTTTCTTTTTGGGGACGTTTTGGGGGGGGCGACCGCCCCCACCGCCCCCCCCTGGGGTCGGGATTGTAGTAAGAGTATTTGGTACAGAATGATGTAAAGATAAAGATTAGGGTTCATGTTGTTTTGGAGGTTAAATTTCTTGTGTGGTTCAAATGTGAAGGTTTTCCATCAGAGCAATTATCGCTGGAGCAAATGTTATTGAATTTTCCTGTCAGGTGTCTTAGACTATTCGGCCACGGTACCTCCCCCTTTGGTGCATCAGTGAATTGGGAACTCAGAATGATGTAGCAAATGTCATATGCCCAGCAGATTTGCTTGGAAGCAATTGCGAGAATGCTCTCCATGGAGTGGAGAAAGTCTAAACATGTTTTGAGGGGAAGCCAGAATCCACTGTCTGGAAATAAATCTATATAGCACTTAAATATTGTTTATTTATAGAGAGCGTTGTGAGCTCAGTCGATAACGCGTCTGCCCGTCGAGCCCAAGATCGTGGGTGTGAGTCCACCCTGGGCAGATAACTGAATCCAGTGCGTTGTGTAAACGTCTCTCCCATGTTTCATAGATGCAGGCTATGTAACAATGGAAAACAATCTGTCCCTTGGATAGGATGTTAAATGGAGGCCCTGTGTAGAGGAGAGTCCACCACCTTTGCACGTTAAGAACCCACTGCACTATTCGTATAAGAGCAGGGGGTAAACCTTAGTTAAGTGGTCCACTCCCCCCCTCCCAAATCAGTTATATCGGGAGTGAGAACTGCGGGTCATAGTGAGTCAGTTTGCTTTTCGCCTCCCAGGCGCAGGTGACGCCAAACAAATAATAATAATAATGGTTCTATTTTCATTCCAGCTGTCTTGTAAAGAGAGGTGCCGACATCAATATAGAAGATAAATTCAGCATGCGAGCAGATGACATTGCTAGCCGTTGTGATAACTTGGAGTGTCGTGACCTCATCCGTAGCCTTCGACATCAACGATGCATCATGCTGAGCCAGTATGTGAGGAAAGTGAGTTGATTTCTTGTCATTATTAACTTATTACTTATTTGGTAATTTAATACACAATATATATAATTTACAATATCAATTTTAATTTGTGAAATGAAAGAGATTGTATTACAAATGTGTTTTTTAGTAGCAGTCTGCCCAGTGCATCAGTTGGTGGCTAGGAAAGAAATGGGCAAATCTAATTACTGTCACCTGGGTCCCGTAGCACAAAGGTTAGCGATTAATCGTAAGGTTGAGTTTTTTTATTGATTGTACATTTTAGTCAATGGAATCAGTCGTAGAAAAGTGTTCAACGATCATTGCTAAGCTTTGTGTTACGGGCCCCTGGTGCGTGTTTCATAAAGCTGTTCGTAAGTTACAAGTGACTTTACTGACGACTGGCGATCCTTTCTTTTGGTAAGAGCACACACCAGATTTTCATTGCTGCTAATTTAGATCCTAAGGAAGGATCATCGGCTGTTCCTAAAGTCGCTTGTGAAACATCCACCGAGTCTCTCTTTAAAACTACATGATAATCTCTCAACAATTTTCAATAGGTCGCACACATGTAATTATTTTCACAATAGGCTTTTGTTGAAAATGACAACTGAAAATGGGGAAAAAATAAGCAAGTGTTTAAAATGACACCTCTGAAATTTGAAACCCTTTTCCTTTCGTAGTACGATCCTCCACAACCAAATAAGATGAAGGCCTGTTACCCAGAGTCTTTGTGATTTGTTATTGTTTGATATTTTGTTTGAAAAATTTACCTTTCTTGAATCCAGGGACTAGTCGAATGGATATTTACTAGTCAAGGTCATTTCTGCATCCTTTATACCCTGGCTAACCTTTCACTTGTATTGTTTAAATTCTCCATGGGAATCCAAAAGCCGAAGTCACTTTGAAATGAACAGGAAATGAAAGTGATTCGATATTGAGACAGGCATGGAATTGCTACGGACAATTTGCAATGTGACAGTTGTTGGGGGAATTACAAATTTGATTATTTTTTTTATTATACTGATTATTTGGGCTAAAAGATATGCATACTCACATCAAGTTATGTTTTGGCGGTAGAAAAATGTTTGTTTGGTGGTTGAATAATAAAGAAGTCCCTTGAACCTGTTTCATTAACTTGTTATCAATAGCAGATGCTTGAATCGCTGTACAGAAATGATTTATTTATTGGCGCACTTTGAATTTTGATTTAAAGGGAAACTTGTCACCAAACGATGCCAGAGTGAAATTCACTGATCATTTCAACATTGACAACGATGGATTAACCCTTATCATGGCCGCTGCTAAAGCAAACAGGTAATCCCATTCTGATCCTCTATAACCCTATACACAGCCCATCTTAATCCATAGAGCACTTTCACGCACATTTGATCACAAGAATACCCGTAGATGACAAGGATTTATTCAGACTTGAATATACCAGGAAGTTCATTTTGTGTGTTCACACGCACACATACACACACACTTCTGACCCAGCATCAAGACTCTTTTATTACTATTCCCCCCCAACCCCCCCCCCCCCCCCCCCCCCACCCCCCCCGTGTTTGAAACTTTTGGAACCACAAGCAAACGAACGTAAAAGAACGTACAGACCCTAGTGGTTATGTAATAATTGTATAATAAAACCAAATGTCTATGCCTGGCTGCAGAGTATTATGCCAAGGTACCTACCTGCCTATCATTGTGTTATCTGATTGGAATGGTTCATTTGAAAATAAATCAAAGGTCTGTGCCAGCAGACTATTATGCCAAGGTACCTACCTGCCTATCAATGTGTTTTCTGATTGGAATGGTTCATTTGAAAATAAACCAGAGTCTGTGCCAGCAGACTATTATGCCAAGGTGCCTAAATGGTTATCATTGTGTTATCTGATAAGCCAGTTCGTCGTTCCTTTCTGCGCATGATCAGAAGAAGGTCATTTGCACTAAAGTGACATGGTGCTTTAAAATCTAATGAGATAAGCACCAACTCTGATGTCTTGATTATTCATATATTCTTTTGAATTGTCGTTTTTATTTACATCCACAAAAAACAACAATGCTTCCACGAACGACTAGTATTTCACAGTTTGTCAAGTACATTGTGCAACATGCTAAGATATGCATTCAAAGTAGGAATGCAACAAATACCTTCATTAAGCGTTCATTGGTGTGCTATTCTGGTCACCTGGTGTATTCAATTCCTTCATCCTGCTATGTAAGGCAAGCTTACGTAATATCTTGCTTTGAAATCTGCCTATCATGATGAAAGAAATGAAAGGTCATTTGACCAAAATTGCCCATGAAGTAATTACGAACTGGTCTATTGGAATGGTTCATTTGAAAATAAATCAAAGTTCTGTGCCAGCAGACTATTATGCCGAGGTACCTAAATGGTTATCATTGTGTTATCTGATTTGAATGGTTCATTTGAAAATAAATCAAAGGTCTGTTCCAGCAGACTATTATGCCAAGGTGCCTAAATGGTTATTTTGTTATCTGATTGGAACGGGTCATTTGAAAATAATACTCATTGGAATGTCCTTGCCTTTTATTTGTACAGATGTGACAATCTGAGCATCCTGTTGAAGGAAAAGAACTGCCCGGTTAATGCTCAGCATCATTTGGTAAGTTAATGCAATTAGTCCTAGGGGTGTTTCATAAGCTTAAGGAAGAACGACTGGTGAACCCTTTTATACGTGCTAAACCATCACCAATGAAACCGTCACCTGATCGATTTAGTGGGTGATTTCAAGTATGGCGTTAAAATCTGGTGTTAGTACTGCGACAACACCAGCCACAAGACCGGACTTCACATGGGGTTGGTGTTGGGATTAATCTCAGAAAATATGACATATTTTTGGTAGTTCGTATTGAGTACTGGTATTGAATGTTGTCTGCTGAACTGAGCACCACAGCTGGTGTTGACGATCTACGTGCAATTTCCCCATTCACCAACACCAACCCCCAGGGACAGGGAAAATTGTGATTCAGTGTTCGGTGTTGGTGATCTGAAGCTCACAGGCTGCGATCGGGATGAAGCTTTCCTGTAAAAATTAGCTTTGTGTGCAAATAATTAAAGCTTTATACATTTTAATGAACAATATTAAGGCTTTGGGATTTTTGAAGTGATTTTAGACTTTGCATTCTGTATGATGGGATTTTACTGCAATTTCTCCCCGATTCCACTTTCGTCATCGAGACTTCTCACATAGAGTTGAGATGATCAACAGTGCAGCGCAGAGGCTTGACGTCATTAGCTATCGATAACTCAATCGGTATCATCCTCTGAACCCATCTCGGTCTTAGAGCTTGTTTCAACAGCCTTTTCATGCACTCAACACTAACACTGAACACTGTTTTGTACCCAGTGGGAACAAAAACTCCACAACACCAGAACTAGCGATGCCAGGGGTGTTACCCAGAGATTGAGTTTGGCATAGGACCATTTAGGTCAGATCACCCCCCGGTGTATCAATTATTATCTCTAAAGTTATTGATAGCTAGGTTGGTATCGTTTCCTATGTACATAAAGTCTGCTTTAGAGCCCAGTTCAGCAACCTTTGTATAGACCTTTGAATCCAACATTATTACCCAAAATTGGATAAGTTGCCAATTTGCATGGAATATCAATTACTTTGTTATTTCCATGACATTGCCAATTTTAGGATTTTAATGTTTAATGTTTAATGTTTAATGTTTCTTGAGCATGAAATACAACGTACAGATACAATGAAAATAAGCAGTGTGGGTCGATTATTTTACCCTTTCTTCCCTTGCATTTTGTAGGAATTTATTTAGGACCATGCATCAAAAGTGATTGGACCAAACTATAACATCTGGTTATGTTGTCCTGAATGGGTCATAAATGAATAACATGGAGGTTATGGCTTTGCTTCCTTTCCAAGGGGCTTGGTAACATGGATTGATACCATCCCAAAGGACACTAGCACATCAATGTTGTTGTGATCCTGGGTCTTCATATTAACAACTTTGCAATTTTGTCTCCTCCATTATAAGACTCTGAAGAATAATCAAATATATCATTAACTAGTACTGGGTATTACAGTTGGATGAGCCTCTGGACATTTTGAATTGATTACATTTGTTTTATTTGTTAATAAAAACTTGTTGATGGAATTTTTTTCATGCGGAAGACTATTTTCTGGCAGGGGAAGGAATTGGTGGTCTCAAGAACCTTTTGATCTTAATCAAGAGCCCCATCATGAAATAGAACTTGACCTATGACCTATATCAGACCCTCAAAGTGTAACAGACATCTATATTGCATGCTTATGGGGTAAATGGTAAAATCTATATCATGGAGTGGAAGAGATTCAACTGTCCTAATTATTGGTTGATTAAAGTGTACCATTGAATAGGCAACTAGATAATTGGCACCTCATAAGTGCTATATTTTGTTATTTTTAGTAAAGTGGAGATATATTTCCTGACTCTGTTTCATATATGTTACAATATTCATGTTTGTAGACTGGACGAACAGCTCTCACGATGGCTGCCATCGACGGAAACGCAAATGTTATCCAGACCTTATTGAATCATAATGCAATGACCACAATTCCTGACGTAGAGGGCAGGCTTGCACTTCATTACGCATCTATCCACGGCCATATAGACTGCGTACAGGTCATTGTTGAATCTACTCAGGGCCTACATGTAAGTGGAATCAGTTGCTTGAGAATTACTGATTGATTAGGCATTTATCTACATTGTGCCGCTCTCCACCCAGGTATTCTAGTAAGATATGTTTATGCATACTCATTTTATGTTGCCCTGTATACTGTTTGTCTAGAACAGATAACCTGGGCTTGTTGTAATTGTTTCCATTTCTATAAATAAAAGGTGATTTATAAACAATAAAGTTGTGTATATTTTTGCCAGCACCACCCCCAAAGAATTCTCACCAAGGATAGAAATTCTTGCATTACAAAGTGTGGATTTAAAATCAAATGGTAGAGTGATTAGATAATATAAATCCTCTTTAGCCTCTCAGAAAAAAGTACATTGTAAATGAATTTTATTATAATGGTAAATAGTAACCAGTGAATGTTTGGGCGGATAGTCCTTTGCGATTCTTTCAGGTTCACCTACTTCCTCACTTCTTTCCCAATTCCCATAATACTTGGCACACTTACTGGTCTTGTAGAGATGATGTGCAAGACACATTGAATATTCTGGTTACTGCATTGCCATGGTAATGGCAGTAAACCGAGTGATATTTCATTTTCAACATATGAGCTCAGTTAGTAGAAAGGGAGGTAATTATATGTGTGCAAGCCTACACAAGCAGTTTCGGGTATGGTATTAATGGCATATTAGGGCAATCAAACAAAAATATCTTGCAGAGCAATGTACTTTCCCAGTTGACGCCCAATGCTCTTGAGTCATGGCGCACATTGTTCTTGGGTTAAAGACGTGTAAAACACAATTTTAATGTGTCAGGTTTCTGTTACCAAATATATGACATGATAGGGCAGGAGCGAAAATCACCTTCGGTTATATTTTCTTATTGTGTTTAATATCATGATCGTTGATTTCTATAGGGTTTATACAAAGCCTTCCATCTTGCCAAAGATCCATCCATCAAGGATCTCCTCCGTGGTGCCCTGGAGAGACGTCAACGTGAGATCACCAATCCTACCCTCTTTGAGTGTGCTATGAACGGCGATGCTTCCAAAATCTATTGTT
This sequence comes from Lytechinus variegatus, assembly GCF_018143015.1. Lineage (NCBI taxonomy): Eukaryota > Metazoa > Echinodermata > Echinoidea > Temnopleuroida > Toxopneustidae > Lytechinus > Lytechinus variegatus. The sequence goes on along the minus strand of NC_054740.1, from coordinate 55,360,181 downwards.
TACTAGAAGAAGGAGATGATGTCAATCCGTTGACTGGGTCGGGTGACTGGCCGGTCTACATGGCAGTGGGCAATGGACATTTTGAAGTCGTGAAGCTTCTTCAACAGGTAGTTTTGCAGTTTTTTCTTATCGTTATCATTTAAGGGCGATTCTATAAAATGTGTACGTCCAATTACCCTTCATGTGGCACATTTTTGAAGGGATTCGTCTTTTTTTCCTGGTGGGTGGTGTTCCTAAAAACTGTTATAAGTTACAGGTTACATAACAAACAATTGGTGAACCTTTCTTGTGGTAAATGATACACACCACATTTTCATTGATGTTGATTTAGTGCCTGAGAAAGGACCACCAGTTCACCTGTAAGTAACACAAACAGCTTTATGAAACACCCCCACTAGTTGAAACACCCCCACTAGTTGATATGAGAAGGTGCCCTAGTCTTTGATCACCTTAAGCGGTTTATGATGTTGAGTTGGAATTGTTGGGGAAAAAAATGGGGTCTGACAAACAGAAGGTCATTTACATCATGGAATCTCCTTTCTGTTATTCAAGTGAGTGATTGAAAGTTAATTTTAACATGAAATATTTTGAAAGTAATGATTATGATGATAGATGTCATTTCTAAGGTGCCAAATCTAGTTAAGTCTATATGCTCAAGGCACAAATGGGAGAAACAAATCAACATCACATTATAAATATGTAGAGTTATACAGATAAGTCTTCAGTTTTACTTTAGTTGGAATATATTACTCTCAAGATTGAGGAGACTGAGAAACTCATTTTGGGCTTCTTCCAGGTCATTAATTTATCAACTTCTTCCTTGCTCCCCCCCTCTCTCTATCAGTATGGTGGTGATATATGGAGCCTTCATTCAACCACAAGATCCAGTGTTCTCCATGTAGCCTGCTCCAGAGGGCTCCAGGAGATCGTCCGGTACCTCCTCTACTATTGCCATCCTAACGATACAAACCACACCATTGACATCAACGCTGTCAACAAGGTCGGGGTTTCTGCTCTTCAACTTGCCGCCTCTAAAGGTATCCTCGCCCAAATCAAGAATCATCAAAGTATGGATTCATATCAAGTTTTAATCAAATTGTATTTCCATGAAAAATTGTTTTGTCATTAAACTCATGCCTATGGAGTATGGTGTTACTCTTATTCCATTTTCATTGTATGATGTCTCTTGAATCGTTGCTGAATAATTTGATTTGATTTGATTTATTTATTTCCACATTCCAATAAAATCATATACAAGTGAAATCATTTTTTTTTCTTAGCATAACATAAGTAAATGGTATAATTAATAACATATACATATATACTATATAATAATGATTGTCAGCTGTCCATTGTTGGTAGTGTAGATGAAGCTAATGTTTTGAAAATCCTCACCTAGCAATATGAAGTGTGCTTCCTACACCAACACCAGCACTAAACCAAGATGGTGTTAGAGCGATAAAAGGCAATATAAATTGTTTTTCCAACACCAACACCACCACCAAACCAAGATTAGGTGTTAGAGCGATAAAAGGCAATATAAATTGTTTTTCCAACACCAACACCACCACCAAACCAAGATTAGGTGTTAGAGCGATAAAAGGCAATATAAATTGTTCTTCCAACACCACCACCACCACCAAACCAAGATTAGGTGTTAGAGCGATAAAAGGCAATATAAATTGTTTTTCCAACACCAACACCACCACCAAACCAAGATTAGGTGTTAGAGCGATAAAAGGCAATATAAATTGTTCTTCCAACACCACCACCACCACCACCAAACCAAGATAAGATGTTCTCCCGATGGAAGGCAATGTAAATTGTACTTCCAACACCACCACCAAACCAAGATTAGGTGTTCGAGCGATAGAAGGCAATATGAATTGTTCTTTAAACACCAACACCAAACTTGAAATCACCCATTTGGTGTCTCCTTTCCAGGTCATAGCATCATAGTGAAGATGCTGTTGGAGCACGGGGCCAGTGCAGCCATCATAGATGACCAAGGAAGGCTGTACAAGTGTGTGGAGTATGAGGGTGTCCAGGCACTCATTGAGAAACACCGGAAGAACAGGACAGAGAGGATCATGCTAAGCATCAAGGATAAGAAGAGATTTAAACACCTCAAGAAGATGTGGCAGGTATGTAGAACTGAATGATTTAAACAACTTAGATGTGAAAGGTATAAAGAACTGAATGATTTGAAGAACTTAAAGAAAAGATAAATTAAGAAGATTTTATATTTATGCAGATCTTGATGATTTAAACAACCTGAAATGTGGTAGGTATGTAGAACTTGATAATTTAAAAACGCACAAAGAGATTTAACAACTCAAGAAGATGTGGCAGGTATGTATAACTGAATGATATAACATGTGACATGTATGTAGAATTTGATGATTTAAACAACTTCAGAGATTTTAACAACTTAGGAAGATGTGAAAGGGTACGAAGAATTTGATGATTTAAACTACCAAAAAAAAGAGATATAAACAACTCAAGAAGATGTTGCATTATCAGATTCTCGATTTCAAAATACTCCTGGGCAATTCCATGGTAACGGAATTACAAATTAGAGAAATTTTGCTGTTATTTTTGCTCACAGCATCCAGATATCTCAATATTTTCAAATTTTCTGAACCTAATACTATGCATGGCCACTAGTGCTCTATACTGAACCAAGATTTTTAGAAAACCCCTCACACGTTCAGATGTGAATGACGGATATGTGCTATGGTAACGGAATTACCAGAGAAATGAGTCATTTTGCAACCCAAAGTTTAGTAAAAGTTTCTCTGAAATCTACAACACACTAGCTCCAAGTTAATGTCTGATTCAATTCATTATAGTGTCAACTTTATTTTGAAAGTAATTCATTCACAAATATCATCAACAAATTTTCATGATTGGTCTTTCTTTAGGGCAAGTACATGGTAACGGAATTACACATAATGGTAACGGAATTACGCCTCTGACATTTGGGAAGGAAAATTATATTTTTAGGCATTTAGGACTGGTGAAATGCCTCAATAAAGCTTGTTTATACATTCTTCTCTAATACTTAACACAATCTAAGTACTTCACGTCTCTAATATTAAATAAAATATAAGTATATAGTACGTAATAGGTGGCTCTACCATGAATAAACATGATTTTACAAAATATTAGGGATCGGTGGTAATTAAATTTTAGTTCATTTTCAAATTTAGGGGTATTAGGACTTATTAGCCACTTTTTGCCTCCTGTACTGATGGAAAGAATTATGTAAAGGCCAAAAATCATCACTAGTAATCATGGTAACGGAATTACATGGATTACAGCCATACGTATACACATTAGGATTTTTACAAAAACTGAGGAGAGCATGTTATCAGATCTGCATATTGAGTCAAAGATTTGTGTAGATGATAGTTTAAGATATTCTAAAGTATTTGAATACTCAAAAGAAACATAGTTTCACATACAATTGGCATCTTAAAACAGTTAAACTGAAAACTTTCTATTTGGTTGTTCAATAAATGATTTGAAAACAAGAAACAATGCTGAAACCTCATGAAAATAGTGTTGACATTTACATCTTGAAAAAATGTTGTGGACAACTAAGCAATAAATTGGTTCTTAATCAGTGCACCAATCTAATTTTTTTAAAGGTAAGGATTCATTTTCTGTCTATATGTAGCTCACTGAGGACTGCAATTATAGCAGATCTGAGTATAAAGTCAATATCGGACATCTTCCTGACAGATGTATTTCCCAAATGTGACCCTAAGAAACTGCAGTGATTTGATGATCTTATGTCATATTCATGAAATTAGTTGGTTTTCTTGGGCCATGATTTTTTTTTATTATATTAAATTTTTTATCTTTTATATAAAATATGAAAATTTATCCGAGATGCATTTTTATCTTCCGTCTCTAAAGATATGTGACAAAGCAGTGCCTAGGATATAGACATGTTTATCGCGTATCCAATCATTGCATCACAGATGATGTGCCTGCACCAAATTTCCTTTGAAGAAAAAAAAGAACTGCAAATAAGGTGGAGGCTACATGTATTCTCTCTATACATTTTCAATTTCAGCAATATTTCTAGGTCAATTCGCTCAAGACTTTGAAATAAGAATAAAGGAAAATGATAAATCATTTAATCATTAGAGTACTACTCTAATATTATTCTTGTAGATTAAAGAAATATTTCAAATAATTTTATTGACTAATGTTGTTTATGAAATGAAATGAAGTACAAAATGATGTGATATTGACTTCATATTTTTGTTCATTTTTTTCAATTAAATCCCTGTAGGCACAGAATTTGATTTAATGCCATCTCACTCATTTGCCAAAACTCATGGCAGAAAGGCTTTTAATTGGTTGAATGAGATGAGTGCTACAAAAAACAGCCTTTCTCATTACAAATTGGTTCAAAAATAGGTTTGTGTCACAGAGATAAAACAAAGACAAAATGGTTATTGGAATACCATTTCGGAACAAATTTTAGGTGATTTTATATCACTTATTTTAATAGAGATAAAATATTTCATTTTATATCAGAATGTATATGAGAATACTACCACTGTGTCTTAGCATTTCTCTCACAGCAGAATGCTGTACATACATTTCTACCCATTTCAAACTGAGTTATGTTGCTGTTCTCAGATGTTGTGTTATTAATGACTTTGTTGGTCTCAATATTATCACCATCCTCTCCTTAGAGAAGTGTTCACATTCTGTGTATCATCCTCACTTGAAGGGTCATCGTCGTTACTCACTTTATTCGTGAAGCAGTGATTATTGGATGATGCTGACTTTGCATGTTTCTGAGCATCCATTGCATACAAGTAGGGGTGGAGAAAATTATTGGTTTGGTGCTAATTAAGGCATCATGATTCTTGAATATCTGTCAAATCCACCTTACTTTTGGAAATGTCATCTGTATAAAGATTTAGTATGATTTTTTGGCATGTGATTCTTGTAACATCTGTAAATTATGGATCTCACTTCAATCTTTTCCACTCATTACTTTTTACTGCTCGCTACACTGTTTGCCAATCAATGCCAGAGTCTGGTCCCTCACCATGGCTTGTTGCAAAGAATATCCAATCTTCCGTTGCAAGGACAGTTACACAGAAGATATCGCTTAAATTAGTAGGCGGTCCCTTCTGAAAACTATACCCATTTCTTTGAAGCAGAGAAATACTCCCAGCCGTCCCGGAATTTCTTTTACTGAAAAGTTCACTAAGTCTGTTGAGGGTGAATTGATCAGAGGCAATTACAAAAAAAAAAAGGAATGCCATTCTTTTCCAAGGCACACACAGTGAACATGGTCACTTCGTGATTGTGCGTCCAGTATTTTGGATCTCATTTGAATCTCATTAGAAATGGTATTTGGCAATGACATTTTTTGCAAAATCAATCTGAATGAAAATTTTGTTAAGATCATCCTGCATAATCATTTTTCTACTCCTCCCCAAGAATTGATTGCCCATTAATCCTTTGTAAGGCATTCACCTACATTGTATGCTCCATCAATATACTTTATTGATGCTAATGTACATTATCTTCCCCTTTTTCTGAATGTTATACTCAGGCCATATTGAATGGGACTTGTTGTCAAGTAATTGTATAATTTCATCCTGATTTGGAGTGTAATTACTAATCAGAAGGCTTTTAATGTTTATAACTGTGATCTACAGCTAAGATATCAACATGCCATTGGAACAAAATTGGCTAACGCACACCCCTTTAAAGATATGATGATGGTAATTCCGTTACCATGTAATTCCGTTACCACAGTTACAGCAGAATTAGAAATGATATTTCAAAAAAATGTTGCTCAGTCTTTAGCAAGTCACATGAAATCAGAGAATTCAGAATTATATAAAATTCAAGCAAGTATTTAGTTCATAGGAAAAACTTTTCAGTTTCATGGTAACGGAATTACATCCGTTTTTGTAGTAGATTGCAAAATTTTCTCTGAGAAATTTGAAAATACCCATGATAAAGACACTTGCTACTGGTAATTATTACACCTTCACACACATTAGATGATTTTGAACCAAAATTGTAAAATATTTTTTTAGTTATCAAATTTATCCAAAATAATGTAAAATACATGTTCTCTAATTGAAAATGGTCATCAAATTCAAAAGATTGCTCCGCAAAAACCGTAACAGATATTTGAAAAAGATTTTCAGTTCCTTAAAATATAAGGTTTTGTGTAAAAAGGACATTCACATTCAGATGCATATTATTAATTTTGAATTTTACTGTTTTTACCCTCTCCCATGTGGAATTGCCCTCCTCAAACACCACAGACCTAAGCCAGCTTGTTTTAACCAAGAGATAGAATAAGATTTAAAGTCCATACAGCAATGATAGGATGCAGCTTTTGGATTGACCGTTTCGTTCGTCTCTCCACAGCCCAAGTTTGACCACAATCTACGCAATAAAGCCGGAGACACACCCCTGATGGCAGCCTGTCTCTATGGTCGACTGGAGGTGGTCAAGTTCTTCCTAGAAACGGCCGTCCAGAACATGGAGGAAGAGGATGGGGACTTTGAAAGGTACAGTCATCTGTAAGATCTTGATAGAATTAAATGAGCCTGAATGATTTTGCCGTAACAAAGGGTTTTCCATAGACTCAAGCCTTCATATATTTGGGGTCAATCTCCAACGGGTTTTAACATAAGGTGCCTTGACTAAGTCACTGGACTTTGACTACAAGGTCTTGGTTTCTAATCCCACCGCAGCACTTTTGGCAAGGCATTTATCTACATTTGCCACTCTCCATCCAGGTGTAGGATGCCCTGTAGGAAATAATGCCTTGAATGCTTGAACATGGTAGCCATTCAAATACAGGGGTAATAGTATGCCGGTCTTGAAGCATTGTATTAAGCGTTATGTAAATGTTGCATAGTATAATAACTTCTATCATAATTCAGGGACCTTCTTAGAATATTGCTAGTCAATGTTTTTATCGATTTCTTTCAGGTCAATGAGATGGAGACGTGAATCTGACAATGATTCAGGGACCTTCTTGGAATCTTGTTCACCGGGTACCTCAAGGAAAAATAGAGGTAAGATTAACTTTTTCAAAGTGTGTTGAAATACATTGATAGTATATCACCATCACTCATTAAAATGTATAGAATTCTTCTTAAGAAATAAATCCCCAAGTCTTTTGCATGTGTTTCATGTGTCGCCAAAGGTTAAAAGGATCTCAAAAATGTCACTTTGAAGCAGTGAGTTTTTCATTCAGACTAAGTGCTGAATAAAGTTATATTAAAGACAAAGGGACACGAACAAAGCAAAGCATTCAATTAAAAACATGAAACAATTCTACATGTAGCTATCTGAATAGCTGGGATCATGAAAAGCAATACCATTGAAATGAATTGCCCATATGTATATGTTTTTCACCCTCTTTTAAACAAAAATCAAAATTATGTATGTTTTTGTGCCAATCAGATAGACCTTATTATTTTTGAAGAAATTATAAGCCTTAGAAATTGAGGAAAATTTGATATTGACATTATGAAGATGTACCCTCCTTCCAACATGTCAAAAAATTAACATTGAATTAGAGACTGAAATAATTTTGTTTGTAAAGATTATACTTTGTTGTAAAGAGCCGTGGTGTAGTGGTTCTGACTCTCGCCTTGTAAACAGAGGGTCGTGTGTTCGAATCCCACCACGGTCTAGTGTCCTTTTGCAAGGCGTTAATCCACACTTTGCCACTATCGACCCAGGTGCTAAATGGGTACCCGGTAGGATGCGAAAAATTTTGTATGTTTGATTTTGCCAGCGCCATTATGTGGCTGCGACGAATGCAAGGAATGCTCCCCAGGGAGTGGAAATTGTGCACTTTTCGTGCTTGATTGAAATGAATCCAATGACCGGGGTAATAATAGGCTGTAACGCACTTTTGGCCATTCTGGGAAAAGCGCTTTATAAAAATTGGCTATAATTATATATATATATACTACATTGTCATTTATACGTTATGGGTCTCCTCAAAATTCAAGTCTTGGGACTTATCTATGGTGTATGATATTCACACCTTTGAGGATGTGTGGACTTTTACTTTATGGATAAATTGAACTGAATTGACTAAAACTGACTTGTGCTTCAATGGGCTTCAAAGGGGGAGTGAACTGACTAACACTGTTATCTCTCATTTGACTGTGTGCTATGAATGGCTAGTCTTAAAAATATACCTTTTGCGACAATTATTAGTATATAGAGGATGAGTTAGCCTATAATTTCATCTGTGACGAGAAACTAGTGTATGTTTATTGAGATGAAAGGTGCCTGTTTTGCTACTCGGTAACATAATTAGTGTGATATCAATGTATCCATATTGAATTAGTGTGGTATAGTTCAAGTGGGCCTGTATTGCAAGACTATACTGCTGAGAATGATGCTTTATGGATAATAAACCTGGCCAGATATGAGTAGTTCTGGTCTTGAGGTGGGGCTGTTAAGCCTGCTGGTTTGTAAAGCCCTTTAGAAATGTCACACTTTGCATTTTTATTTTCTCTTCACAGCATCGCTAGACTACATGGAATGTTCAACTGATTTTAGCGACTATGAGGATACGTCCGCCTTCCATCCTTCTCGCTTTGATCTGTATCCCAATATACCATCACAGGTAAATGCAGTCAAACCTCAATAGAAAGACCACCCAGGGAGATAAATAAAAACATACCTTTATGAGCAGGTGTTGTTTATTGACAGGTTCCTGTAATAGAATGTTTCAATGGGGATATTTGTAGTAAAAAAACCCCAATGGAATGTCATTTTTCCAAAGAAATTGAAAATAAATTTATTTTACCTTCTTTACCCACAGCAATGAGAAGTATACCCCCGTTCCTTCTCAGTTTAAGAGCACTCTAATGACCTATCTGTTTCCCCTAATATTAAACAGATACTGTTTGTCATTTAGAGGTATAAATATCTGAAGTATTGATTATCGTGCATTGTTATTTTTATGTCATTGTTTTGTGAAAACACCCCTCAGGACATGTCCAGTGATTCTGACTCGAACATGACCGTTGAGAGTCTGCGGAAGAGAAGGAGGATAGGAGGAAAGGCTGGTAGCAGACAGTGTTTATCAGACACAGAGACATTCGACACACTCTCACGGCTTCCAGCAGGATTAGGTAAGCATGCCTTTAGAGATAAACTCAAAGGGCCGTATTCTGAACTCTGGTTTGAATCAGACCATGGTCTCACACTGTGTTGAAGTTATGGGAAGCCCAAAAATGTCAAATTTTCATGCTTTTACATTATATGTTACCTATCTTTGCTTTCAGTAATTATTCCTGTTCAGTTATGAATGATTTGAGTGTCAAATCAGCAGACAGATTGAACTTGGACTGTTAGAGCTGCCTTTCACAATGGGTTGTCCATAGTTAAACCACAGCTTTAGACCAGGGCCCCCGTCTTACAAAGAGTTACGATTGATCCAATCAAGCGTAACTCTATGGAAATCCACCAGTGTCATAATTTTTTCTACTGGAAACTTGCAACATGTCCTTTTTAAACAAAGGAGAACACCAAATTGTCAAGAAATCAATTAATTTATGGATATACATTCATATCTAGAATTTTTTAAAAAATATACATGCTTTTTATATGTTGACTTTGCTGGCTTTCCATAGTTGCGATTGATTGGATCAATTGCAACTCTTTGTAAGATGGGCCCCTGAGTTTGACCTGAGTTCAGAATATGGGCAAAATATATGCAGTAAGCAGTGATTCCATGAGTAAATCTTTTAAGTCAAGCTCAACTGTTGCTATATCGTTGTTAATCTTAATCTAGTTCGTTTACATAAACTTAACTTGGTGAAATCTTGAGATCTAAGCTGAAAAGCAAGCACACTTACGATCACCAACACATATAAGCACATGTGGAATTTTGTATCATAAAGGATATCATTATTGTGGGACTACTTTGCGTTTTTATTTTCCAACCTGACATGACTTGGTGGTGATTTGAAAATTATGGTAAATAATTGTTATATTTTCTCATTTAAATTTTCTTTTGAAAACACAGGATAAAGAGTGAGATTCCTTTTTTTTGCATCATGAGAATGAAGGCTTTGACTAAATGAATGTTTCTCTATCAATATTGAAGCATATAAATATATGGCCATTGTCTATCCCCCTCTTGCCCCCCCCCCCTCTCTCTCTTGCTCTATCATTGTATTAAATTTGACTCATTTCTCAGACATTTTACAATGGGAGAGGAAGAGGAAGACTTCAATAATATTCATGGAGACATACTCTCTGAAAGTCCTTCACCCCTCCCTCTTCATTTATCATGACATTTTGATGTTATATCACCATTTTTGCATCAAGTCTTGTTATTAATCAACAAATCTCACCAAAATGGCAATATTGAAAAATGGTTTTATTACATGGACATTATGTTGTATAATTCAATGGAATATTTAGCGTTCATGAATTTTCTGTGCTTTTCTCTCTTTTTTTCACGAATTTAGATTTTTGTGTAGATTTGTATTGTATTTCCAACAAAAATATATATATATAATGGGTGAATGATTGTTCTATCTTTAGCTTATGAAAGACTGCACTCAATTTCAGAAGAGAGAGGTATATATTGTGTATTAGTAGCATGTTGTTTGCTTTTTTTTGCAAGATGTGTATTATCTTGTACAAGCATGTGTATTCATAAATTCAGCACGTAAGACTCATATGACTATATATGTTTTTCATAAATTATATATTTCCATGAATGCCCTTTGTAGTGGGACTTTTTCATGTTGATTTTACTTATGTTTATTATGATTTTGAATAATTTCATTTAATTATTTTTCATATATATTACATTTAACTGTGTAAAATTGTGTATGCATGTTTAAATAATGTTGTATGGTAATAATCTACTTTGATTTGGGATATTGAGTATTATCAAGCAACTCATGAAGGCAAAAGAGTAGAAATGAATGGACAGTTGCTTCAAATTCTGTCTGATGCCCAATATATATATATATACATGTATATTTCCTTCTTTAAAAAATTGTTTTGCATTTTGTGTTTTATGCAAACACTATTGAAATCAGTGCTTTTTTTTGTTGATGTGTTTGTGTTTCTCTAAAAAAGGAACTTACATCGATGGATGAAAAAAATATATACATCTTGCCTTTTATACTACTCTATATCTATTACAATGATATGATTGTTAGTTTTTATAGTTTAAACTTGGGATTTAAAATCTGGGCCCAGTCTTACAAAGACATGTGATTGATTTTATCAGTCTCAATACCGGAGAGCCAGACATCAATGTCGTTTTCTTCATAGGAAATGTACATAACACCCCTTTTAAAATGGAGCGGACTTTTCACAGACTTGTCATAACAATAATACATGTGTGAGTATACATTGCAATTAGAAATTATATGAATGGATATTTGCATTCTAGATGTTGGGTTTACTGGCTCTCCATAGATATGATTGATTAAATCAATCGCAACTCTTTCAGAAGACAGGGTCCTGATGTATTCTGTATATTTTCATTCATCTAGGTTCAAGGTATGCTCCCAGTCTTGCATCCATTAGGTCTACATCAATGGCAAGCCTTACCGATACAGGTCAGTCCCATACAGTCATATTCATGTCTTAAGTTAACACAAAGCCGGTCAGTCCCATATAGTCATATTCACGTCTTTAGCTAACAAAACGCTGGTCGGTCCCATAAATCATATTCATGTCTTCAGCTAACATAATGCTGGCTGGTCTGATACATGAGCAGTGTTCTCTCTAGCTGACTTGTTAAATATATTCTAGATATTCCTGTATATTACATTAGCTAAATAATCTTCATTTTAGAAATTTACTTTTATTTTTGTGTCCCATACTGTTATCAACAAATTTCACTTCCTTTTTTCACTACATTTTTTCCCCCACCTATCTGATTATACATGTATATATATCCTATGTAATTGCCATTAATCGAGATCAACTGATACTGTAAAATTGTCTCCTAAAGGGGATGCTGTCCCACTAGTGTGGTCTCATTCCAAAATAGACTAATATAACCACAGACATTTTGAAAATGTAGACTTTCCATTCTAGTATATACAATGATTTCATTTCTGTGATTATCGTGATACAGAGTGTCTTTCTCGACCCCCTGATATGGTCTCGATACGGTCCTTCAACGCAACCAGTAGCATGTATGGAGGATCAAAAGGGCTTCATTCCCGTACTCCATCCATGAGTGAAATGTATCTCAACCTCGGTCAACCAACCAGGCCAAATATATACCAAGGTAATTCATCAGTCCTAGGGTGGATGTTGCTAGGTTGTATGACATGGGGGTGTTTTACAATGTTGTAAGGTTTAAGATGGAGCGTTGTAGCCCAGTGGATTAGTCTCCGGACTTTGAAACCAAGGGTCGTGGGTTCGATTCCCTGCCAAGGCATAATTTCCTTCAGCAAGAAATTGTTCCACATTGTGCTGCACTCAACCCTGGTGAGGTAAAGAGTTAGCCAGCAGGATTAATTCCTTGAATGCACCAAGCGCCTGTAGCTGCTGGACCTATAGCAGAGGTAATACTGTATATAGTGCGCCGTTGAATAGGCAACAAGACAATTGGCACATCATCTATGCTATATAATAAGGTTGATTGATACTTGCATTTGAATTCACTTTTGCATGAGGTATATTATACATCACTGCATTGATCACAATCACGCTCATCGGATGCATTTTATTGCGTATTAATCGATGCGATTGTGCTTTAAATATTAAGTGTGCATTGATGCTTAAGCGTGGTGTTAAGTCAGACTTAATTTCTTGTAAAACACACCTTGGTCTTCGTGTATGGCCATTTACATTTGCCACTCTCCAATCAGTATATGGTTGTTGAGGTTGATATGCAATTAAAAAAAATACATATATACATATATTTTCATATTATCTCATCAGATATAATGTCTTGATAATTCCGCTATTAAATGAAAGAATTTGGCTCAGGGTTTTACTCACAATACTTCAAGAGACCAAGGATTTACTCAATCCAAATACAAGCTAGATCGGGATGTGAAAGTCAAAGTAATACTTATCAGCCATCATCTTGCTATCCTAACCCTACTCTGGGGCATGGATACAACCTATCGCCGATTTTCATTTTGTATTTTTATTTTCCTCAGGATCATCAATCAATCATCTCTGTGCCTCTAACACTCTGGATGGATGTTTGGGTCCTCATTTTGTATTTTAATTTTCCTCAGGATCATCAATCAATCACCTCTGTGCCTCTAACACTCTGGATGGATGTACATCCTTACATAGAGCCGTCCAGTGCTCTGAGCAAAAGATTGGTCTTGCTGTCCTGACCCTTCTGGTGGACAAGGACGCAACCATCGTCAATGTCCAGAATCATGACGGTCTGACCGCCCTCCACCTGGCCTGCAAGTTGGACAGGAGACAGATGGTCAAGAAACTGTTGGTAAGACCGCAAAGTTATTGTGACAAGAAATTGGGCATGTGAACAATAGTAGAGGCAACCACAAACCTTATGATAGGCCTACGACCCGATATATGAGAATAGAAAATGTTTGATCATGTTTAATAATCTAAAAGTCAGGACATACTACTGTCCTCCTATCCTTCTCTGAACACTTTAGGGGAAATTTGTAACTAATTTATTTCTTTTCATAGGTATGAGAGCAATTTACATAGTTGTAATGATGTCATAACAGTTGTATGACTTGCTATGATTTTAATTGGCTATCTCTCAACTAAAGGCTTGCAATTAACAAAAAAATTGATGTTACTATTCTGATTGATATTCTGAGCCTCATAAACAGCAGCAATTTTTTTCATGGTTTCAGTTATGTTATCACTGCTCTTTGGTTATCTACCCTCACTATAAATTTGATTTGAATAAAGATAGAAATGTAGCACTTTAAATTTCATTGAAATCACATTTAAAATGATAAAGTTAATGATAAGAGTTACCAAAAAACTGCAGGTTACATTTAATACACTTTTTCTCCTTAAAAAAAGTTGTATTATACACATTTCTTTAGGAGAAAGTTGAAAATAACGTGTTTCTACCTTAAATACCTTTTTGATCCCCCAGAATTCTACATTTCCTTTTAAGTGCTAGCATCCCTTCAGTTTCCTTTTTAATAACTTTTACTAGACACGTCTTGACCATATACCTAATAAAGTATGTGGTTATGTATGTTACTTTATGTTAAACTATGTTAATAATGGTATGTGCTCTGTTAATGGAATCAGTCTTTTTTTTCCCTGACAGAGTGTTGAATATATAGACCTCAACATCCGCACCCTGGATGGCAAGCTTCCAGAGGAGATGACTAGATCGGAAAGGTCAAAGGTCGCTAAGATGGTGAAAAATTCAAGAACAAATATTGAGGAAAACAAGTAAGAACTTGATTTTAAGGTTCAATCAGAGTAAGAAATAATTGATATTTTTAGGGGCTATCTTTTTTTTCTACATTGGGGAAATTCCGGAATTTGGGGGCTAGTTCTTTCACTGTAATGGGTACTTTTTAGGGGAAACAAGCAACTGTCTAGTAAAAGCTAATATCATGATCCTGCCAAAGTTAGAATATTGAATTTCAATAATCTTGAATATTATTTGTGACAGATCTTGTGGCGAACCCCAAAGCATGCATTTTGGGGGCGATTTGGGCAGTCATGAGAGCAAAATTGCCCATTACATTCCTGAATTTCTTACACTGCTCACACTTATTCAGATGTGATGCAACATACCCCATCTGATATTTTCAGGTTTTCAGATTTTAAGCGATAAATCGCAATTTCCATGTTTGTGAAATATGCAATACATATATATCTTCCGAAATTGGAGTTTCTCATGATAATAATAGTATAGTTCTCAAAAGACGCATATTCACATACAGGTCTCTCTGCATGACGAAAGCGGGAAATGTGGTTAAATTGTAGATTTAAGAATTAAACATTAAATATACCTCATGAACATCAAAGAATATTCAAATGTAGATTGAACCTAACTTAGTTAAACATTCTGAAAGAGGTGGATTTTTAATTATTTTGAATTTCTCAAGCTGGAAAATATTTCGTAAAGTCGGTGGGAGGGAATTCCATTGTGCGGATGCAACTTTCTGGAACGCCTGATCCCTGCATGATTTTGTCTTGACAGTAATTTCAGACAGAAGATTTTGTGAACCAGAACGGAGATAACTCTTGGGATATTGATACATTTCTTTTAATTTTTTTTCTGCCAGACAATTCCATGAAATATTCAACTTTTTTTGTACATCAAATCCCAATTTTTTCTCCTTTTGAATTCAATAATTGGTTATAAATCCACAATACTTAGAGAGGTATACAACTCTTCTTTGTTGTAAGTTATGAAGGTTACAGTGAATTTTGCTTTAATTTAGGCTCATAACCATTAAATTATAATTTCATCAGAAATATGTAGAAGAAAGGAAGTGGATGCATGAGGAAAACAGGATCAGATAGTATAGTCATTTATTAACAAATTATGATATGCTGATATGATAATAAATCTTATTACCGGTATGTTGTGTGTTGCTTACTCTTATACATACTTAAAACAATTAACAGATAATTTCATCAGAAATAGAAGAAAGAATTTGGATATATGCAAGAGAAAATAGGATCAGAAAACTGTTAGTTATGAACAAATTATGATATGTCTGGCCGAGCTGATGTTATAATAAATCTGATTATGCCGTGTTCTACTTTACTTTGATACAAACTTAGAACCATTGAATAATAATTTCATCAGAAATAGAAGAAAGAAAATGGAAGTATGCAATAGTAAAACAGGATCAGTAAATGAATTTATTTATTAACAAATTATGATATCCTGATATATTATGATAAGATCTGGTTTTGTTGTGTTTTACAGATGGCAGGTGGTCTACAATGAACCCACTCCGCCGGCGAGCTCCTATGGAGGACCACCGTCGGTAGACTTTGATAAACTTCAAGAGAGATTTGATCAAATGAAGGAAAGAGATTTACATTGAATAGACATTGGATGGTATCAAAGAAGGATATGGAACAGACGATGCCATCCGTATAGTGTGCAAAACTTCAAGAAGTGAAGAAAGATTTGGTAAAAGTGAGAGATAGATATTGTCATTAGTTGACTATTGGAGCATTGCAAGAAACTTGCAGATCAGTTGCAAGTCAAATTTGGGGGCCTGAATTAATCACAAGTCTGGCAGTTAAATGCAAATTTACAATTGATTGCTACACCCCTGTAACACAAAGGTTAGCGATTAATCCCTTTTCAGTTCGGTAGACTGACAAGGAACCATTGAGATTTGTTCTTTCAAATTAGCGATTAATCACTAACCTTTGTGTTACGGGGCTCTCGTCTGCTTTTTGTCACAAGAAAAAAAATCAATGTGTTACAGTTACAATTGCTATATCATTTGTAAATTAGCATCATATATTTGCAATTGGTTGCAAATATTCTTGTGAAACACCTAAGTTGTAAGAGATATGTCATCGGGGTGGCGGTTTCATGAAGCTATTCATAAATTATGAAAGAATGACTTTACAAAGGACTGGTAATGCTTTCTTGTGCTGTTATATCCCATTGTAGCTACCTTAGCACCTATGAAAATATTCCAGGGGGGCGTAAAGTCTTGCGTAACTTTACGACGACTATGTGAAACACCCACCTGGTTCCGGTAGAATGAGAGTGTTACAAAGACGAAATGTAATACTGTAAGGTATACAAAAGTATGGCATTGCAAACTTCTAATCCATTCCATTTTAATCAATTTATTTATGATACATTTATCTCTGCTGTTTATACCTTATTTGCGACCTTTGTGAGGAAATAATCTGAGTCTATATCGCTCAGGACCCTTCCAAAGAATGGAAGAAGAAACTCTGCTATGGAACATAGTTTAAACCTTTATAAGTATTAACCTGAGTCTCACTACTCAATAGAGAATATTGTGTATGGGGGTTTTTCATTTTCACTTGTATAGTAACAGATAATATATATATGTTTTCTTCATGACAAAATTTGTCATTTCATGTATTTTTTGAGAGGCTTAAATGAACATTCAAGTGCAATAATCGGTTACTCATGTGATTCAGATAAATATAACTGTTTTTATTTTTGATAAAAATTTTGTAATTTCTTTAAGATACAAGTACAGATTTTTTTTTCATTTGAGCTGCAATCAATGTTGAATTGAGAATTGGAATAGCAGTTTCAGAAACTCATGATTGTAGTTGTTGTAATGGTTTTAATTTTAGTGTTCAGTTATTTTATGTTAATCTTGTTCATCTATTGACATATTTGATGTAATCAGATTTAATGGAGATTTACATTTTTCCCTCCCTCCTTTTCAACTATATTACAAATAGAACCAGCAAAATGTTCGAAGGGAAGAAACAAACACAATGTGGTGATTTTTCTTTCCATGAAAAGGGAATAAAGATATTCCTGTGTTTTTTATTCAAGTTCTAAATTTTGCACTCTTGCTATTTCAGTCCTTATATATTCAACCTCTGAAGAACCTATGCCCTTCTATGTAAGTCAAATCATATGGCCAGATTTTAGAGTAATGTCGTTATTAAAAAAAATTAAAAAAAAAGACACCATTTAAAGGAAATCTGTATTGCGGTGGTCCCTTGTTTTTGGAATATTTATTTGGGGGAGATTATGGATGATAATGTCATTTACCTGTATGAGAAATTGAATGAAATACCACTTTCTAGCATAAGTTGAGTCTTTGCTGTGTCATTGATAAACTATCTTTTGGAAAATATGTCTTTTCAATGTACATGTAATTTTGACACACACTTTTTGATACCTTATTCAAGGACATTTTTAGAAAGTATTTTAATAGATATGAAACTCTTAGAATATTATTAACCCATTTTTTTAGAGAGAGAGGAAAAGATGTTTTTAACATTATTCACATGTAGCAGGCATACATTTGTAAAGCCCATTCAAAGAAAGTAAGAAGCTAATGATGCACCTAGCACATTGAAATTATTGCAATAACTTTTCTTTTGTTTAGATTAACCAAACTTCAGTATTATTATCTTGATGCACATGTAAATAATGCAAGTAATCCCAATACTAAACTATTTTGTTTAATCCCTAGATAATTTTGATACTTTTAATTTATTTTTTTTTCTTTTGGAGAAATGGTATTAACCCTCGACTGGGCTACTTTGACGTCTAAAGAAACAGAACTTTTCTCTGATCTGAACAGAAATATGAAAAAATGGAAAAAGAAGTAATTATCCCTTTACAAAACAACATGTTGTATACACATGCACAAGGCAATGCCCAACAAAGGCTTGTTATGGTGACGAGTGTCACCAAAATATGCTATAAATAAATCCAGAACAGATACCCAATCATTAGAGATCATTAAGGTAAAAAAATATTCATTGAAAATGAATAAAAAGTCCTGAAGTCCCAGTGGTGAAAAAGAAATAGATAGGTTATGAAAATTTTTCAGCTCACCTACCAACATTTGCTGCATTTGATTTAAATTTACTTTGGACCTTATGGAAATGGATTTTTTTTTTCAGGGATCTTATGGTCATTTTTTTTTTTGGGGGGGGGGAGTCACCTTGTGCCCCATGTAATTTCCTAGCCCACACCTTCCTGTCTTTTAAGGGTTAATCAACATTACTCCCCATAATATGAAAATAATAACGGGATTTATTTAATGCCTTTCCCAGAGGATACAAAGTGCTGTTTAAGACAAAAAGTAGGTTAAAATGTTGTTTAAAAGACAAATTAAACCTGTCACATATTTAATGTTAAAGTAAAATTGTTGTTGTAAAGTAACTGAAAAGAATTGTTTGATAGACCAAGTTATATCCTTCCAATGTAACACTACCACCCATAGTATATTCTACATGTACATTTATTAACCATACCCTCTTAAAGGAATGACCATTGATAGGATCAGGGACCTTTTTCATCAATTTTGTTATAACAACAAATTTGCAATAACAGTTAAAAGCTACTAAAATACTACAATCTGATAGTAAATATAGAATTGTGCTTGAAATGGGACCCAGACCTCGCTTATAGAATATTTTTTGTTAGTACATGTATAGATGCTCTTTACTCCTGATAAACCTATACCTATACCCAGTAGCAGACCCAAGAAGGGTGCAAGGATTGCACCCCCCCTCTCTATGGTTTATTTTGAGAAATGCTTATCGAACATACATATTTCACATTATTCCTGGGCCCCGTCTTACAAAGAGTTACAATTGATTTTATCAACCTAAATTATATGGAAATCCAACACTGTCATTTTTTCTCCCCAGGAAATTATCACAATGTCCTATGTAAGCAAAGAGAAGCACATTGAATTCTTAAGAATGAATGATGAAATCATTGATTGTACATCATACAGTGTACCTAGAAAGTATCTTGAACAAACATGCATTTGAGATGTTGATGTTGCTGGCTTTCCATAGTTGTGATTGATCGGATCAATTGTAACTCTTTGTTAAGAATATATGAAAGTGTGTGCTCTGAAACAGTTATGATATGACGGACATAAAATGAAATTGTGTTTCATTGGATGAATTTACAGATTTAACATCTTTTTAAATTTTGATCTGGTGCCTTGTCAAAATAAAATTTCTGTGTTTTTGTTTTATTTACACAGGAAAAAAAATTCCAAAAATTTCAGGATATTTTTGTCTTTTAGTGGTTTAATATCCATTTTGAAAATAAGTGCTTATAGAGTTATTTCTACCAAGAGAAAGGGATAGTGAATGCCAAATTAGAATTTTAACGGCTGAAAGAATTCCAGTTTTGAATTTCAACAGATGAAGACAAACATTGTACATGTATGATCACTACACTCTTGTTGAATTAGAATGTGTATGACAGTTGAGTATAATTCACATTACTGACTTTTTATCAAAGCTTTCAACAGGTTTTGATAAACAAGTAGCAATCTTGCCATTAAAACTGTTACTCATGCTGCAGAGAAATGTATACTGAATGAAAGGTAAAAGAAAGTAGTAGCAGAATACAATCATTTCATGAGAAAGTCTTTAAAAATCAGGTTTGTCAGGATATCATTGATCTGGTACATCAACGTAAACTTGTCTGTGTGAAATCATGACATCCTTGCTGAAAATGGGTAATTAAGAATACAGAAAAACGTGTGAGACAGTGTGTTAATATTGCTTGGAAAAAAATACCAGAAGTTTGGTGGAATTTCATGCATATTTTTGCTCATTTCTCAGCAATTCCACATTTTACTCCAGAGCTGTTTGGCATATATTTTGTGTATTTATTTATACATACAAACACTTGGGTGGTTATTTTATCAGATTCTATTCTAACTCATTTTGAGATCATTTATACTACTATTGGCATTTATCTTTAAAAGTTAATTTTTATGTTTCATGCTATATAAATATTAGATTTATTTCCCAAAATCTTTTGGGATTTCCAGAATAATTGCACCAAAAAAAACAAACAAATCTTTGCTAGTAAAGATGCAGATGAATTGCATGATGTTTCATCAATTTCATTAACTTGGGATATTAATTTTTAACGCAAGTAGATCATACAATACTAGAATTCACTGTTGGGTAATATCGGGAATAAATTTTTTAAATATTTCAAAGCAAAGACATCTCGTGACTGTTTTATGCTGTGTTGTTGTCTGTTTTGCCATCAGAGGTACTGCAAAATTATTATTATCTTTATTAATATTTCTTACCTATAATTATGTTTGAAAGTTTTGCTTATTTTCAGTTTGCAGATAACTTCGTATTTCTAACTATTAGCCCACATTCAGTCAATATTGTTTTGTCCATTGTAAGTTTTTATGCAATGGCTGTCCAATATGAAATGAGCCACAATGTCAACCACACAAATGTTTTATTTTCATGTGATATATAAACACTTTGATAAAGGGTATGTTAAATGTATTTAGGGGGATGGGGAGGGGGTGTAAATGTACTATAAAAAACGCCCCTTCCACCCCTTTACTCGTCGAGTTCTGCCTTGTTTTTGTCTCACCTGCGAAGCAAAGTGAGACTATAGGCGCCGCTTTTCCGACGGCGGCGGCGGCGGCGGCGTCAACATCAAATCTTAACCTGAGGTTAAAGTTTTGAAATGACGTCATAACTTAGAAAGTATATGGACCTGGTTAATAAAACTTGGCCATAAGGTTAATCAAGTATTACTGAACATCCTATTAGAGTTTCATGTCACATGACCAAGGTCAAAGGTCATTTAGGGTCAATAAACTTAGACCATGTTGGAGGAATCAACATCGAAATCTTAACCCGAGGTTAAGTTTTTGAAATGTCATCATAACTTAGAAAATATATGGACCTAGTTCATGAAACTTGGACATAAGGTTAATCAAGTATCACTGAACATCCTACATGAGGTTCATGTCACATGACCAAGGTCAAAGGTCATTTAGGGTCAATGAACTTTGGCCAAATTGCGGATATTTGTTGATTTCCCCTCATAACTTTGAAAGTTTATGGATCTGATTCATGAAACTTGGACATAATAGTAATCAAGCATCACTGAAAATTTTGTGCAAGTTTGAGGTCTCATGATTAAGGTCAAAGGTCATTTAGGGTCAATGAACTTTGGCCGAATCGGGGGTATCTGTTGAATTACCATCATAACTTTGAAAGTTTATTGGTCTAGTTCATTAAACTTGGACATTAGAGTAATCAAGTATCACTGAACATCCTGTGCGCGTTTCAGGTCACATGGCCAAGGTCAAAGGTCAATGAACTTTGGCCGAATTGGGTGTATCTGTTGAATTACCATCATAACTTTGAAAGTTTATGGATCTGATTCATGAAACTTGTACATAAGAGTAATCAAGTATCACTGAACATCCTGTTCGAGTTTCAGGTCACATGATCAAGGTCAAAGGTCATGTAAGGTCAATGAACTTTGGCCATGTTGGGGTTTTTTGTTGAATAACCATCATATCTCTGTAAGTTTATTGGTCTAGTTCATAAAAAGTGGACATAAGAGTAACCATGTATCACTGAACATCTTGTGCGAGTTAGAGTAGTATTCAAAGTCAGCAATGCTGCTATATTGAACCGCGTGATGCAGGTGAGACGGCCAGAGGCATTCCACTTGTTTTGTCTATATCTCCCTCATTTTTTTCTTTCCCTATTATGCTCCAGTCACATTTCCCCTAATACGACTACAGAAAATTCGAAAATAGCCATTTTATTCATTTTCATTAAAACCACCTATATGTAGCTGGTCCGAAAAATGTTAAAACAGCCGTTTTTTACTTGCCCTATGGCCGCTATAGGAGAAATGTGACTGTGCTATACTGTTTATCCTTCTGCCTCTGCTCTTTCTGTCTCAGTCAATCTTTCCGTCTCTTTCAACTCTCTTTAATCCCCCCCTCTCTCTCATCCAGCCCTGCCTCTGTTTTTCTGTGAAGTCGTTTTCTTGATGTCTCTCTCTTAACTCTTATCCCCCCATCAAGCTCTGCCTGTTTTTTTTTTGTCTTAGCAACTGTTTCTATCTCTAATTTTTCCCCCTCTCTCATCCAGCTTTGCTTCTGTTTTTTTTCTCAGTAACTGCCCTTTGTCTCTAAATTATTTATTTTCTCACCCCACCCCCTCATCAAGCTCTGCCTCTAGGTTTATTTCTGCCTCCTTAACTCTCTGTCTCTCAACTCTCTATTTTCTCACCGAAAATTCCCTCTCACTCATCCAGCTCTGCCTCTATTTTTCTGTCTCAATCACTGTCTTTCTCTCCCTCTCTCAATCCCACTTTCTCTCATCTAGCTCTTCCTCTGTCTCTATCTATCCTTCTCCATCTCCCTTTCCAATAATTTCAACTTTTTCTGCAGCTGGGCAATTCAATAAAATATGCACGTCCAACCCCAAATATGTGGGACCTTCATGAAATTTTCTGTCTGATTTCTGGTTCTTAAAGCAGTCTGTAAAAGTCTTAAATGACCATGACTTGGTCAGTTTATGAAGTGAAGTAAAACTTGAGAAAGGTTGGCGTCGGATGTAAAAAATGTTGGATTATTTTTCAGAATCGCCAAGCTCTTTCTCCTGTCTCACAATCTAAAATAAAAACTTCAGTCAAGAGCCATCTTTGAATGGATAAATTAAAAAAATATACATATTTATTCTCTTAAAAATTAGATTACTGGCAATTGGCACATTACTTTCAATCAGAACAAGACATTGCATTAAAACGAGATATGTAGGCTAAGAGTACATAATTGCAATCATTACATGCAAATAAACAATAAAATGGGGGCAACCCAATATTCTTTCCTGCAACATCTGTTCCAATCTTCATTCCTTTGAAGATACAGGGTAAGGGTTTGATAGAGTTCATGGGGGGGGGGGTGGCTAGGAGACCAATGGATGGATTAGGGTTTGGACATGGTGTGAAGTAAATAAGAATTTATATTTAGCATAATATGCTTCTTTTTTTGTTGCAAAGGAACAGTTGTTGCTGAAGGTAATCTCATGGATTCCATATATATAATGTTTATATCATTAATGGATACACAATAAATCTTACATAAACACCGTAACTTATGTACATAATGAAATGTCCTTTATAAAAGATTCACAAAATGCATGTATAAGTATATTTGTCAAGCAGCACACAAATGGAATAGCAGATAAATTTTGTCATAAATAAATATGCAGATAAAATCATCATAATAAAACAAGCAAAATCATCATAAATAATAGTATTTATTTTTCACACATATTGAATATGAATTTTACCAATAATCCCTACCCTAAACCCAAAATTGTACTTTATATGTTTTAAGCTATATGTACAACATTATATCAATCAATTGTATAATATTCAGCATTTTTTTACAATTCAGTCATTCACAGATGTTTCAGTCAAATATGCTTATGCGCATCCATATCTGTACATGCTAAACTTGTTAATGTCACAATGACACAATAACTGACTGGTCAGCTGCAATTATTAACTGATAATTCTGTCGTCTGTATTATAACTGCCATCTGATATGTTTGAATATGAAGTTGATCGGTAGAAACAAGTGTATGGGCCACCTTTTGAGATGTTTCTATATATTTAAAATACTTAATAAAAAACGTTAACAGAGCAACAGCATATATTTTTCATTATCAATAATTTGAACAGAATTATATAAAAAAATATAATTAACCTCAATTTCTTTAACAAATATTTATGTGAATTAGATCTATCAATCCATTTTGCACCAAGGTAAGTAATCTCAACTGTACCGACCTCAAACAGCTTTACAAGATATCCCAATGCCACAATTCCACACGCCCTTCCCCCACCAAGAGCACCTTTGGTATAAGAATATGAATGCTTTGCAAGCAAAGTGGTGACATATTTGAAGACTCAATCACAATTCATTTGGGTTGGAAAATTTTGTACAAATATGATTTCGTAACTCAAGGTTTCTTTGCTGGGATATACTCGTAGGCCTCGTCACCATCTTTCAACGACTTCATACCCTCGCATTCGAACCCCACGGTCCTCAGCGCATCCATGTAGCCGTCTGGATCGTACTTCCCGTACTTGAGATAGCCGTTGTCGTGCGACTCTTTGACCCTCTCCAGGCAGAGCAGGGTCAGCATCTGCCCACCGGGCTTCAGCACGCGGAAGAGTTCTCTCGATACCGCGGTCACGTCCGGCCAGAAGTAATAGCAGTTGGTGTGGAAGATGCGGTCCATGGAGCCATCTCGGTAAGGGAGCTGGGCTGCGTTGCCTATGGTGAGCTGGACGATGTCATCGGCAATCTCCTGCTCCAAGTGAGCCATAGCAGCATTCATCATAGCAGGAGAGATGTCAATCCCATACACCATTCCTTCACCTAACAGATCAACAAAATCAAATATAGGACTTGAGTAAGGTCTACATGTATTTCATGTACACAAAACAGATGCAAATTTGGTTAATTATTTGCAGGTCAAATTGAACGAAATAATAAAAGATGTCTATCATGTAGCACTCGGAAGATGTATTTCTTCTATACATATGTATGTATGTCAGGTACACCAAAAGGTGCAAATTAGGTTACTTATGTGCAAGCCAAATTGAATGAAGGATTCCCCCCCCCCCTTAACAAAACATCAATTTAAAATATTAATTCCATGTTATGAAACAATCAGTCATAATGGGAATGGATAACACTACAGCAAACATAAAACCTTTTTAACACTGAAACTCATTTCTGAAGCGCAGCTTTAAAGGTCAAGTCCACCTCAGAAAAATGTTGATTTGAATCAATAGAGAAAAATCAGACAAGCACAATGCTGAAAAGTTCATCAAAATCGGATGTAAAATGAGAAAGTTATGACATTTCAAATTTTCGCTTATTTTAAACAAAATAGTTATATGAACGAGCCAGTTACATCCAAATGAGAGAGTCGATGATGTCACTCACTCACTATTTCTTTTGTTTTTTATTGTTTGAATTATACAATATTTCAATTTTTACGAATTTGACAATTAGGACATCCTTGCCTGAAGCACAAAATGTTAAAATAATGGAATTCCACGTGTTTAGGGAGGAATGAAACTTCGTTTTACATGACAAAGACGAGAAAATAAAAATATTTCATATTTCATATAATAAAATACAAAAGAAATAGTGAATGAGTGATGTCATCAACTCTCTCATGTAACTGGCTCGTTCATATAACTATTTTGTTAAAAATAAGCGAAACTTTAAAATGCCATAATTTTCTTATTTTACATCTGATTTTGATGAAATTTTCAGTGTTGTGCTTGTTGAATTTTTCTCTTTTTATTCAAATCAAGTTTTTGTTGGGGTGGACTTGTCCTTTAAAAACAAACTCTCCTACCATCTACCGGTAGTAGACCTATCGTTTTGGTATCGTCAAGAAAGGGAAAGTGAGATTATACAATGTGCTGACTCAACCCAGGTGAGGTAAATGGGTACCTGGCAGGAATTTATTCCTTGAAACGCAGCGCGCGTGACAGCTGGACTGTTTAAGCCAGGGTAATTATGCTGCATACTGTAGAGTGCTTAGATACTTCTGACAAAGTAAGTATTGAGCGCTATATAACCAAGTATAATTATTATACAAGTTAAGTCAACTATGGTACATTTGGAGGAATTTTCATGTACATTTTTAGGTGGAAGCCAATAAATTTTGCCCAGTTATTTTTTTCAAGAACTACTACTAATATATCGAGGTCTCTTTTTGCTTTTGTAATGGATTTTAATTCATAGCATCTAGAGTGAGGTAAGGTCTTTTCAGCAATTTGTGCACAGCATGCCTTCTTTTCAAATGTTTAAGCATGGTAATCATCAATTTATGTGAATCATGTCTAAATATTCCACTCTTCTATAATGGAGAAATTGAAATTGATTCACACAAAGGGGACTCGAATTCCTCATGAAACACAGGCAACTTGTTCCAGTTTCTTTTTTTAAGTGTCTTTATAGATTCTTTCAGTGACATTTACAAACAGCAGTGAAATGCTGTCATAAACTGAAACTTCATAAATAATACATCAAGGCACCATAATATAAAATAAATAATCAATAAGCACATACATAAGAATAAATCAATTGGTCCATTCATTTTTTTCCAATTCACTGAATGAATTAACTTGAAGGACGAGTCCACCCCAACAAAAGGTTGATTTGAATAAAAAAGAGAAAAATCCAACAAGCATAAAACTAATAATTTCATCAAAATCGGATGTAAAATAAGAAAGTCATGAAATTCTTAAGTTTTGCTTGATTAAAAAGAAGTTATATGCACATCCTGGTCTGTATGCAAATGAGGGGGCTGATGACATGATTGACATCACTTACTCACTATTTCAGTTGTATTTAATTACATGAAATATGCAAATTTTCTCATCATCCTGTGAAACAAAGTTTCATTCCTTACTGAACACAAGGAATCACCATTGTTTTAACATTTTGTGGTTTAGTCAAGTAGATCCTTATTGTCAAATTTTTAAAAATTGAAATATTTTATACTTCAAACAATATAAACCAAAAGAAATAGTGAGGGACATCATCAACTCTCTCAGTTGCATGTCACAAAATTGTGCATATAACTGTTATGTGTAAAATAAGCCAAACTTTAAAATGGCATTTATAATTTTCTTCATTCACATCCGATTTTCATATTTTCACCATAATGCTTGTTTGATTTTTCTATATTGATTCAAATCAACATTTCTCTGGGGTAGACTTGACCTTTAAGAATGTCAGAAAGTAAAAAAATAAAAAATATAAAAGAACTCGTACATCCCATACACAAAATAAATTGATTATTGTCCTTCAGATTCTTGGGCATACCTCTGAAACTCACTTGCAATCCCCTCTCCCCCCCCCCCCACCTTTGCAGTCAATACACCCGTACCTTTTTTTACACACTGTGCAGCTTTCTTGAGTCCTAAGCCGGGACCAAAGCCGACTTCTAAGACATGATGGTTAGGCTGAATCTCTGCATGTTCTACAGCTTTTTCCTCCAGGAAACGATTCCTCCTCTTTAATACACGCTTGGAAAATTAAAAAAGGGGGATAAAAGATAATAAGTTCCATTGACTATATGAACAAGTGGAACGCCTCTGGCAGTCTCGCCTGCATTACGCAATTTAATATAGCAGCAGTGCTAACTTTGAAACCTACTATAAAATAATCATTCACAAAAACACCATTCATATAATGACATAATACCACGTTCATTAACCATAAATGACATTTGAACAGTGACTTAAGACTTGTCAACTACACCCATGTCCACATTTCATTCACTCTATCCATAAACTTTCAAAGTTATGATGGCAATTCAAAAATTACCCCAACATGGCCTAAGTTTATTGACTTTAACTGACCTTTGACATTGATTTGTGACCTGACTCTCACAGGGGATGTTCAGTGATACTTGATTACTCTTAAATCCCAAGTTTTCTTAACTAGATCCACAAACTTTCAGAGTTAGGATGGTAATTCAACAAATACCCCCAACACGGCCAAAGTTCATTGACCTTAAATGACCTTTGACCATGGTCATGTGACCTGAAACTACAGGATATTCAGTGATACTTGATTAACCTAATGTCCAATTTTCATGAACAAGATCCATAAATTTTCAGTCATGATGGTAATTCCAAAAATACCCCCAACTTGACCAAAGTTCATTGACCCTAAATGACCTTTGACCTTGGTCATGTGACCTGAAACTCTGGCAGGATGTTCAGTAATATTTGATTAAACTTATGTCCATGTTTCATGAACTAGTTCCATATACTGGAGCATGCGGGCGGTGGACGCAAATCTAAAACTTTCATTCTATTGGCCTAAGTTGTAAAGGAGGCTATATTACCAAAATCAAAATAATCGTGAAGAAATGAGTGAATGTGTACCAGCATGACCAGTTTCTCTGTTGCTGAGAGAGTGAAATATTTGCTTATATGTACTGTCACTGTCTTATATTTTCTTCTATGCACTACCACCGGAGTATCAAAGCAACAGTTGAGTTGGCATGCAAAATGCAAGTGCAATCCTTTTTTAGTCAGACGTCAGACAAGTTACAAACTTTTACAAGTACAACTTTATTAAGAATAACAGTGTTTTCTGGGATTTAGTTTATTATTTTTTACTATACTATCAGTATCAAATTGATAATCAATCATATCAATCACCTCTGGACTTAAGTTCAGTGGAAAAAGCAATGTTTTGGATCTACCATAAATATATGGATCCCAAACTTCGCACTGTCGCACAACTACTCTATTGTATATGTGTATTTAGCTCCTGTGCAATTCCGATTGATGTATCACAGAATCGTGATATCATAATTCAGCACGTGCACAAAAGTATTACATGCGCCGAAGAATAGCTCAGCTGACTCGAGCCCGAGCTCAAGATGAAGACCTAGACGAAATAACTTAAGCTTAATCAGCTTAATCATAATGTTTAACATTCACAGAATTTTAATATGGTAACCTACCAGTATAAATGACCCAACAAAACCAGTTTCAGGTTTTTTCAAGTTTCTAGCAATCGAGTCCGTGAAGAGAGGCATGATGATGATGATGACTAGTTGATCCAGTCCCAAGACCAAGTGGTATTGGTATACACACGTAACGTTCAGCATGCGCTGCATATAAAGGGAAATTCCCTAGGCCTATGTCATTATTCTTGTGAAATTGCTTTGCGCAAACCAATGGCAGATCCTGTGCGATCCACCGCATCCTTCCCCGATCTAAGACCCCCCCCCCCCGCATTTGATAATAGGAAGATCCTCCCTTTTAGCTTTGTATTTGTCCTCCCCGTGGCTAAACGCAGAATTTTTTGTGGGAAAATTTTCGGTATTAATTTTTAAGTTTTCAATATTCCGGGAGGGGGGGGGGGCGGGGGCAACTGCCACCGACGGGGGCCCCCACTCCTCCCCGATGAGTATTGTTGGTGAATGAAAGGACCAATTATATAGTATTGTACGTCATAGTTATTAGGTTTGTTTAATTTGTTTGTTTGTTTGTTTGTTTGGGAAGAAAACAACAAAGGTGAGATCCAAAATATTTTTTTTTTCATGAGTTGAGCCTTTTCATTTTTTTTTTATACTTTTCATGAGTTGTATAGGTCTATAGCTGTGTTTGTACAAATTCACAATTCTTACTCCTATTCACCTGATACGTTTTAGGGGCCAAGAGCCTGACTCGACCAAGCTCAGTGACACGTACATCTGGCCCTCCCCCCCCCCCCACCCCCTGCCGAGAGCCTTTAAAAATAGTAAGAATATTAGCATGCATACACAAGTGAAGACCTTTTTCTTTTATTTTATTTCCGCGTTTCACTTTTTTTTCTTGACGTAAAAGTATTGGATTTTACCCTATATACATTCATATTAAAGTGAAGATATGATAATAATAACGTACGTATAGATAGTAATACCTGAGAGTTCATCGCAATAAATAGACAAATACTTTTTAAAGAACCCAGCCTTGGTCATAAATGTTGTGTTGGAAAGGAGAAAAATAAAGAAAAAAGAATGGTGAAAATTTTGAAGAAAAAAAATAGGACAAGCGAAAGAAAGTTATGGCTGCTTTACAATTTAGGTCCCTAAGACTATTTCAAGTTGACAATTGGGTAAGTAAATTATGACAAGGGGCAAGGCCAACTTTCCTACAGGCCATGTACTTAATTATCAGGGATTTGTCGTTTCTCCTAAGTACCCATTCCCTTGGGGCAGTAAAAACTCAGGTAGTATATCGTTTTATGTCCATATGATGATCAAAGAAAAACACAATTTGAAGTATAACTTTTGAAAAAAAAAGACATTTTAGCCATTTTATGTATTGGAGTACAAGGAAGAGCAGTCCTTACATCACTATGATATCACATATGCGGTCAATTTGAAGTCTCCATGAAGTCTCCATGGGTATTTTATTACCAATTTTTACACCTTTCAAAAATTCATATATTTCTTATTGTTTGTCTGATATTGTTCAAACTTTTACCTATCAACTTGTCGGATTTTTCTTTTTCCTCTTAAAAACAAGTTTTTATTTTGGGTTGGATTTCCCTTTAAATTAAGACGTGGGGCAAGGGGCATAAACTATTACTTAAACGTTTTACGAGCGAGTAAAACGAGTGAGGAAAAATTCGAATTAGGTGCATGTAGAATCGATTTAGGAACCAAGAAAAACGAACAGGGTCCCTTTACACAAAGGTAAACGATTTATCATTATGCTTATGTAGTCAATGCAATCAATCGTTAAAAATGATTGCTAAGCTTTGTGGTACGGGTCTCAGGCCTCATAATATTATCCGCGAGAGACAAAAAACATTTCTTTTTTCAAGTAGTAAATAGTAGACAATTAAGCAGAGGGAAATAGGGTAAAAGAGAGAAAATGAAGATTTGGAGAGAGAGAGGATCATAATTTTATATCTTTAACTCGAATGAGAAAATATGGTGTCATATTTTTAGGTCATCTCGACCCCTATCAAAGGCTGCATGCATATGGGGGCATTCTGATCCGGAAAGGGTAGGGCAGGGGCGGTGGAGCGAAGTTGAAAGTGTGTGGGGGGCACATGAAAAAGGGTGGGTTTTCATTAGAAAAGGGAACTATCTTGAACATGGCCGTATGCCTAAATTTTTCGCTGGGGGCAGCACATGTAAATTTTTTTGAAAAAACTTGAAAACGAGGGAGCGATCGAAGCGACCAAGCTTATCATTGCCCCCCCTAAAAAAAGGGGGGGGGACACTAACATGCCTCATGAAACTTAAGGCACGTAGGAGTTTTTTTTTTCATTTTTCCATTCATTATGCACTTGCAGAAGGAACCAGAACGGCATTGAATAAAGAAACCGGGCGATCATCGGGCAAGAAAAGAGTGGTTTTCAGGACAACTTATCTGATATGACTAGGCATCTATAAGAAGGCAAAGGGGCACTCGTTAACACGTAAAACAGGTTCTTCTCAGGCATTGGCGGCGGAAGCCCAAAAATTTAGGGGGTGTCCACCTAAAATTATTGGATGGACACAGGTAAAATTTTTGACAAGCAAAAAAAAAAGGTCATCAACCTAAATTTTAGGGGGGACAACATACGTTTTAGGGGGGTCCTCGTGAATTTAGGGGGGACACAGGAAAAAAATTGACAAGCAAAAAAAAAAAAAAAAAAAAAAAAGTTATCAAACAAAAATTTAGGGGGGGGCCCCACCTTATGATATTTTCTCAGGTAAAAGGGGCACAGAACACGTTCATGCGGGCAGGGGCGGCGGAGCGAAGTTGAAAGTGGGGGGGCACAGGGAAAAAAAAGGGCAGTATCTTAAATTAAAACAAAGAAAAAAGACTTATGTAAAGTGGCATAATGAGCCAAAAATGTTGAAGGGGCTAAATATGTCGCATCACTTAAATTTATAAGAAGTTGCGAGCAAGGAAAATTTGACATTTTTATTACGAAACTCCAATTTTGTGATAGATTTTGACAACTAATATTCAGAAAATATTATAATATTTCCCCCTTCTCTCTTTCCTTTGCTCTTTTTTTTCTTGGTCATGAAAAATTTGGGGAGGGGGCAAGAGCCTCCCAAGCCCCCCCCCATTATGTACGCCACTGCTTATCTACCCCACTCACATGACTCATGAAACTTTAATAAGGCACATAATATTCCTTACAAGTCTTTTTTTCTCCTCATAAGTAGCATGTAAAAATTATATTGTTTTCTTGTTTCAAAGGGGCACTCGTTGACACATGAAATGGTACCTTCTCAGGTGAAAATATGAAAAAGGGCACCTAAGAGAATGCAAAGGGGCACTTGCAAACGGCATAAAACTGTCCTTCTCGAGTATGAAAGGGGCACAGGACATGTTTGTAAGGGGCACTTTTCTTGGGTAAAAAGGGGCACTGATTCGAGAAATGTACACTAACAAGAAAAGCAAGAGGGACACTTGCTCCCACATAAAACGATTCCTTCTCAGATGAAAGGGGAAGAAATTACGTTCATGAGGGGCAATTTCTTTGGGTAAACTGAGGGGGCACTGATTCGAGAAAGGGCACTTACAGCAAGAAGACAAGGAGCACTTCCTCACACATGAATTTTTGGTTAACATTGGCAGATACGAAAAATGGCACTTGCTAACACATTAATCAATCAGGTCCTTCTCAGGTGAAAGGGGCACAGAACACGTTCGAGAGGGGGAATTTCTTTTGGAAAAATTGGCACTGATACAAGAAATGGCACTTACAAGAAGGCAAGGGGCGTTTGCTCACACATAAAACGGATAATTTTCAGGTAAATGGGTACTTTCTTGGGTAAAAAGGGGCACTGATTCGAGAAAGGGCACTAACAAGAAAAACAAGGGGAGCACTTGCTCACACATAAAACGGGTCTTCTCAGGTGAAAGGGGCACAGAACATGTTCGTGAGGGGCGCTTTTCCTGGGTAAAAAGAGGCAATTTTACGAGAAAGGGCACCTATATAAGATGGCAAAAGGGCACTTGCTAGTGGAATAAAATGGATCACTCTCAGATGAAAGGAGCAGGACATGTTCGTGAGGGGCACTTTTCTTGTGTAAAAAGGGCACTTTTTCGGTGCTTCAAAAAGTGGGGGCACTGTGCGAGGATCGCCGCCCCTGGGGTAGGGTGTGCGGCCCAAAATCTGAATCCATATACGTCCGAAAGAACTGAAGATGCTATGAGGGGCTTGAGAACTAGAATGGCCCTCTGCAAAATTAATGGGGGTTCTTCATTTTATTTTATTTTTTTTCTTTCCTCTTTTTGTTTCCTTCTCTCCATTTCCCCTATCTCTCCTTCTTTTATTTCATCTCTCCTTATCCTTTTTTTTCGCTCTCTTCCCTTTCTCCTTCACTTCTCCTTTTTCTCTTTCTCCTACCCTTTCTTTTCTTTGCCCTTACTTTCTTTCCTTCCTACACGATTCAGAACAGTGGCGGATGTGTGACCCCCTAGCTTTGAGAGCCATAATGAAAATCTGTGATGTAAATATGCCGTTTTTACCCTAATGTGCCCCCCTTTTGAAAGTGGAGTGGAGTCCCCCGTTTTTATATTTTATTTTTTGCTTGTCAAATTTTCCGCGGACGAAATGACCTTCAATTTTATTTTATTTATTTTCTTAATATTTCCAATTCGTCCACTCCCAACTCGTCCACTCAACATGGTCTACCTTCATTTAGTCTAATGTTATTCCGTCCATCAACATTTCGTCTAACAACCATTTGGTCCAATCATCACTTCGTCTAATCACAATTTCGTCTATTACCATTTCGTATAATAACCAGTTGGTCTAATACCCAATTTCTTTTCATTCATTTTACACAATAACACTTTAGTTTGATTAGACCAAATGGTATATGGACTAAATGGCTATTGGACCAACTGGTTATTAGACGGAATGGCATTAGACTAAATGGAAGTAGACCATGTGGTGAGTATATATGAGAACTGATAGACCAAATGGTAGTATAGACGAGTTGGCAATTGGACGAAATGGAAAACCCTGAAGAGCGACTTTAAGAACGACTGATGAACCTTTCTTACGCGCTTGACCATCGCCAATGAGTATACCATTTTCAACAAGAATTAAAGGACGTTCCACAGTTATGTTTGTGCGCATTACGATCTGCGCATAGTTTACACTCTGCGCGCAGACGTCACAATGGATGAACAGGTGACTGATTAGCTTCGAGTATGAGCTGATTTTAAACTGCAGATCCCGATGCGTTATTTTCATGAAGCTAAAAAATGGAATTATTCCATGGACCATTAAAAATTTTTTTTTTACAATTTCAAAATACTTAACTCTGTACTGCTGCCAAGAATCACGAATATTACCCCGAGTTTGAATAAATGGTAGAGTGGTTTTGATTTTTTCTTCACATAGATACAAAGCATTCGGCGCATTTTTGGTGTTTTAAAAGCACATTTGCTCTAATAAAAATGCCGATGGTTTAAAAACAAGCACATGAACCCCTATTTTTTTTAAAGTTTGTACCTCTTAGGTATACCTTCCTCTACAACTCTGCAAATTTTGGTGAAAATGACATGGATTTTGAATAAAATGCAGCATTTATTGTACGTTAGTAGTTTGTTACTAAAAATTTTACATTTTTAGACTGGGGTTTTGTTATCGTTTACGCCTTTTTTAAGAACTGACAGTGCTGTTAAACTTAAAATTGCAAACAAACAGCACTCCATTCTAACGATACAATTATTAACTCTCTTGCGAAATTTGATGACTTTTTCATGTATTTTGACTGAGTAATAGAGGTTAAGACTCATTGTAGTAATCTTGGGCGGTCTAAAAATGCCAATTTCTTTTGAATGCGCAATTCTTAAGAACATCAATTTGGGTGAACTTTGAAGCTCTATAGCAAAAAATCAAGCACGTGGACCTATGTTAATTTTTGCATATTTCTAATATTAAGGTTCTAAAGTATCTTTGTGCAAAGTTTGGTGAAAATGACATGGATTTCACTTTAACTGTGGAACGTCCTTAAAGTCGCTCTTAGCTTACGAGCAGCTTTATGAAACACCCACCAGAATGCGTTTTGGACATGATGCTGACACAATCCACATTGTGCATTCCAACAGACTTGCAAAGGAGTTGCTATTACAGCAGCTTCTGTAGTTGTCATAATCGTCACTTCGGCGTCACTTTCATGAAACGGATCATACACATGAATAGGCCGGATCAACGCCCCACAATGCAATAGGGTCAAATTTTTCTTCACTACCAATATTGTTATTTTATTTCACATTTCAACAATATAAATATAGGTTTTAAGAGAATACAGGACTAATTCCCGCATGAAAGAATTATAAGCATGCTAAGAGAGAATACACAATTAAAGATGTTTACAACAAGATAAACTCTCTCAGTTTCTTCAACCTTCCTTTCTCTTCTCCTTCCTTCCCCCCTTGCTAAAGCTATCCCTTTTTATTTTTTATTTATTTATATATTTTTATTTTTTATGGGGGGGGGGCAGTCGCTTCTCGATCCGGCCCTCTGGATCAGTGGCGTAATGAGCCAAACATGTTTAGGGCCTACATGTAACTGGCGAATCGCGGTAAAAATTTATAAAAGTTGCAGACGAGCAAACAAAAATTTTGAAATGTTTATTAAGATCCAATTTTGTGATAGATTTTGACACAAAATCATATCACATTTCACCTTTCTTTCTTTCCTTTTCTTTTTTTTCCCTTTCTTGAAATGGGTGCTGCGGGGAGGGGGCGATGCAAGCGCCCCAGCCCCCTCTGTATGAAACTACTCTGGATCCACCTATTGAAAAGTATCATGAGCTTAAAGAAGTAATAAATTGAAGTATACTTCATTTTCATTCTCTTATTTCTCTTTAAAAAAAATCATGACCATTGTATTTGAAGTTGGGGGAAAAAAGGACATGCGCGATATCAGAAGTTCGTACGCATACCGTGTATACATGATACATATACCGTATATACAGCGTATCGTACCGTTTATCGATATGCAGCTGAGCTGGAGCGACGGTCGAGCAAAGATAATCTACTGAATTTCTGGGTGGAGCTGTCTTAATCTCATGGAATTTGTTAATTTCTCGAGTATCTTTCTCTCCCATTACTATGTGAGTATTCGTGTTGATCCAATGCATTAAAAATCTTCTTTCTAATTACTTATTTGATAACATAATTTTTGCTGTCAAGTTAGCATTGTTGTTGCGAAAATTGCTGACGGCTCTTCACGTTACCTGCGGAACTGACTCTTGTATGCCCGGAGTTCAGGCTGCCTCTGCATTTCGTTCTCGATTGTGGAGCTGAGGCCGCTGTTGCCGTATCTGGACTACTGACTGTTGCCGCTGCGGTTGCCGCTGCGGCTTCCACTGTTGTTGACTTGATACTCTGTTAGGCAATGCCAATGAATTGAATGACTGCTTGTTGATGCTCTAGTCTAAACTTAAGTTATTGTTTTTCTGAGCTAAAGATCCAACTTACTAGTTGGATGAAGTTGGATGGCACTGGCAGGTTCAGATTATTCATTTCATTTCACATCTAACTAAGTCTAAGACTAGTCTAATGATCTAGATTTTAGCTAATTTAGCCTAGGCCTAGGGGGCCCTAGCCTTGCCCTAGGCCTAGCCTAGGCTAGAGCTAGACAGCTTGCTATCGGGCTGCCACCATAGGGGTTAACAATCAATGCAAAATCCCCCTGACTGGGCTTATTGATTTTTGTCTTTATTTCATAAAAATAAATAAAAGGAACTGTACCAAAATAAAGATTACTAATGTTAGGCCTATTCCGTTTTGGCCTGAAATGCACTAAAACAGGGAAAAATAAACTTAAAAGGGGTAAAACAGTGACTTACCTCGACTGTCGCACAACTTCACTTCCCTGTTTTATCCAAACTTAGTGAATAAACATATTGCCATTGAGTCCCTGTACAGATCGAGCTAGAACTTCGGTCTCTGTATTTTGTGAGTGGTGCCAGCAGAGTTCATTGAAACAGCCAACATAACAGAGACCGAAGCTTTTGGTCTAGATTTAGCCTAGACCAAAAACTTTGGTCCCTGTGAATCGAGAAACTCGCTCATCACCACGGAAAAAAAGAACAGTGACTTCCATTATTGTGTCATTTGACAACTTCTGAATTTTGACCTTGCCCCTTATTTCAAGGTACTGCACCTCCATTTGAACCATAATCGTATCATGTAGGGTATACATGTAATTTTAAAGAGAATTAAATTCATTAGTATCAATCACACTAAAACCAAGGAGGGATTAACAATCAAAGTCAGATTTCGAAATTTTTTTTGAGGAGTTTAGTTAAGATGGAAAGTGTGCTAGACAAGTCTTAAATATTGTATTATTATTATTATTGTTATTATTATTACTTCCCTGCTATAATCCCTAGGATTTTAGATGTTTTTTTAACTAGTCTACAACTCTATAATGTCAATAGTTGTCAGAATGAGAATTTTTAGATGTATTTTTTTCCTATCCCCTATATTTACATATTTTGCTGGGAAAAACTTTGCGTTTACGGTCCAATTTGCGAGGGCATAAAAAGACTAAAGCACTTTATAAAGGGTGTATTTTTGCCCCAACACTACGTGTTTAGGGTCCGATTTGAGCAAGGTGTGTGGGGTGGTACTAAACCCAATGAAAGTAAAGGTAAAGATGAAATTCTTAAAGATACTACAAGGGGAAGATCGGACAGTACATAGACCGCATGATGAAACGCTTGGGAAGAGCGCCCCACAGCGTTGAGTATAAAGTAACAACCTTTTTTGACCTTTG
The DNA here is from genome assembly GCF_018143015.1 of Lytechinus variegatus. Lineage (NCBI taxonomy): Eukaryota > Metazoa > Echinodermata > Echinoidea > Temnopleuroida > Toxopneustidae > Lytechinus > Lytechinus variegatus. Next base: position 55,322,379 of record NC_054740.1, on the reverse strand, counting down.
CGTATCGCAAGATGGTTGTGTACAAAACAGATGAGAGAAATGGTGAAGGGTTGAAGGGATAGACTATTTTTACATTTCAAATTTTTTTTCTTCAATTTTTCCCCCTTACATTTTAGATGAATATATTTCAGATACTGTTTCTTGGTAAGAAAATGTGGAAATATTTTCGCGAGCCACCCTTGAGCCCTCTCCAAACTCCACTCTCTCATTTCCCCCATATGTTTTATACACAGTCGCGTGCCGATATGCGAAGGTTTACGTACTCAACGCTGTTGGGCGCCCTTCCCTATCAGCATTTATCGAGCGTTTCCAAAAATCGCCGAAGTGTCCGATCTTCCCCCTTGTAGTATCTTTGAAATTCGTGATCACGTCCACGACATCATTGTATTTGTTAAGAGGGTCAAGTCAGGGATTACTTGTTTTGTTTCCAATATTTGTTAACAGGGTTTTACACGCTAATACTTGTTAAGGGGTGCATATTCAGAACATGGAAATATTTGATTAGGGTGCTTTTTGAAACCCTGTGGTCATGCATGGTATCCACTTGTCAATGGAAGTGCCCCTCCCCCCCATGGGGATTTCCCTCAGGTTAACTATTTGTCTTCACATTAATAGTACATCTCTGTTTAAAAAAAAAATGCCATGGAATTTTGGTTTGATGAGCCCTTGTATAACATCATCGATCTAACTGTACTTTTTATTTCCTTAATACATGTAGTATATGTTTTTTAAAGGGAGTATAATTTTGTGAATGCATAATTTGTACAAAAATATGTATTTGTACAAAAAAAAGATTTCATTTATGCCTTATGTTTGTTAACTTTTGGAAATGACAATACTATTGAATATGAATGATTCATGTCATAATTGTTTTTCTTAAAATGATAACTGGGTTTTTGATGCCTTTCCTTGTTGGTGGTTTGTGCAATTATCAAACAAAATTGAATCCTGATCAAATGTAAAGTAAAGAACATTCCATGTGTATCAATCAAATGTTATTTTGGATTGAACAAGGTCAGTCTGTCATTTCCTCTCCTGTGGCTGTTATGACATGTCCAATCGTTTATTTCATCATTTCAGTTAATATCCTTGATTTCCTCAAATTCTTTGAATCACCAAATCTAATTAGACACTATATTATACACTCATACAGAGTAAGTACATGGGATAAGAGACAGAAGTCGGAGAATACAGAGTACCGGTATCTTAAGTTTTGATCATTAATTGATGGTCTGCAGCTTTTGACCTAATATTTTGAAATACATGTATTGCTGACTGTGATTCATAACATGTAGTATCCATTTATCCTTTATACACTGTCACCTTTTGTTGTTGTTGAAGACTTCTGATTGTAGTATCTTCCAACCTACATGTTCATTGTAGGGCCTGTAAAACAAAGCTTAGCAACAATCATAATTTTTTCTATGATTAATTGCATTGACTACAATACCTGTACATTCAATTGTGAAAATCAAGCATACGATTACTCGCTAACCTTTGTGTAAGGGACCCAGGTTCCTTTTACAGCACCAAGGTGGTCAGTTTTGAATGTTGATTGATTCAATGAACCAAGAGTATAGATCTACCAACGTCTGCATCAAGGTTTCTTGGTAGAATCTGAATCCTTTATCCAGTTTTTATCAGTGTATTCCAAAATGGTGAAGTTGTAATTATTTGCACTTTTGAATGTTTCAGGTCATCTTAAGCATTTCAAAAATTAGTGTGCACGTATTTCACTCGTAAAAGTAATATTATGATGATGATGATGATGATTATTAATCATCGATAATCATCTATCTTTAACATCACAATTACCATCAACAAATTATCATAAATGTTAAAATGTGTATCATTACATCTTAATCATTTGATTTAAAAAAGATTTGTTTGTATTTGCAGTGATTGATACCTTTCTGAGTATTACCGTCAAAGAATCGCTGACCCATGCCTGTTGGACCGAAGTCACTACTCAGAAGAAACGGAGAGATGAATTCTCGGAACCGGAACCGACCTACCCCTCCAGAGCGTAGATTTCGAGGTATTGATGTGACGAACCCTGCATACATAACTCAGGTTACGCAATCGCAGTACCGTATCTCACCGGCCGAAGCGCTGACTAAGATGAAGATGTTGGAGCATTGTGATCGTGCTGTGATCAATCCTATGTTTCATACACCCTCCCCAGACCATCCATCTAATGATCCAGTAAGTCAGATACAATGTACATGTATATGCCCAACGGTGGATCCAGGTTCTTCAAAAAAAGGGGGGGGGCATTTTCGTACAAAAAAAAATTAACAATCCCCCAAAATGTCTTCACTCCTAAAAAGTAATGGTAGTTCATGTCAGGAAAATTTTGACAAGCTCCCCAAAAGGCCTCATTTGCATATGCATGACATATTCCCCTAACAAATATTTGTAATGGCTCTCTAAGGTCAGGGGGGGGGGGCAGGGGCCAGATGTGCCCCTTCCTGGATCCGCCACTGTATATGCCTGTAATTTTTGTAATCTCCCTATATAATAGTATGCTTTCTTTCTCTGGTTCCGTGACATATGCTCCTGTGGCTTTGCTCCACTATAAATTTCACACGCTAATGGAATAACTAACTTCAACCCAGACTTAACACTATACTCTTACAGTATACAAGTGAAATAAACATAAGAAGATAAAATAACACAAACGGTTACAATGTATAATACAAAATAAAGAAGGGCAAGAACAAAAGAAAGAAAAAGGAAACACATGGTATGTATGTCCACTGTATAAATTAATTATTGCAAATAAAAGAATGAAAACAATATTACATTGAAATGAGAGGGCTTGTAATGTTCAGCTGCTGCAGGGGAAAAAATACATAGGGCTTGAGGTGATTTTGCCACTGAAATGTTCAAAAGAGCCCTGGAAAATCCCCTTTTGTTGCAGTGTTAAAAGTATGTGTAATGTCGCATATTTATGCAGTAAGTTGTGAAATGCAGCCCCCTGATTTTTTTTTTTTTTGCATGGTTTAACAATCTATGTTGGTAGAAATTTCCTCGTGGAATATTTTTGCTATTACTGATTTGATATATACAAGCATGAATCTTTCTGAAGGTGTAGTTTTTATAGCAAAGTGTTAGATGTTTTCTTAATCCTTCAAGGTGTTTTCATGAGAGACAGGTCAGGAGGTAGGTAGCAGGAAGCTAGGTGGGCTTCCTGTGATGAGTGTTTACCATTCATCATCTTCATTATACACTCAGCCAACCTAGTCCCCTGGTGTTCAAGTCAGGTGTCAAGTTCTCCATGATTTATCCATGGTGAAACAATGGGATGATGGACGTGGCCTATTTCATCGCAATATCTAATCCTGGTGAGATTGATTCAAAATGACTCTTGTATTGTTTTCGTATTACCGCCTCCGCTTGGAAACCCTCCAAAAATTACAGGTGTGCTCACCTGTCAAAAGGTACCTGGTGCAATATTCAATTTCGCATGAATATTATTTGCACAGCATAATGATTTCGTAATAAACATTCAGTGGCATGTGAAGAAAAAAGTGTTGTGTTATGTTCTAGTCATTGTAAATAAAGAATCTTGTGAACAACTGGGTAAAACTGTATTTTATATACATGTCCATCTGATTTACTGATTGAGAAACTGGACTTGTCTTTAAATTCTTTTTAGGTATTTTCACTTTTGAACCTTGGTACATATCAGGGGAAAATTACATGGGGGGCTCGAGGCAATTTTACTTTAGCCCTGAAAAGAGCTCTAGAAAAAAAAATAGCCCTGGAAAATGCCGATTCGCTGCAATGTTAAAGCTTACCAAATGTTGGCAGTTGGCTATGAAAAGTAACCCCGACAACGAAAACTTGTATGTTTTGCCTGCTACATATATTTTTTTCAACATCAAAATTTAAATTATAAAATACAGGTACATGTATGTCAATATGAACTCATCGCATCTAATGTACATACACATATGTTGGGATTAAGGAACAAACCATAAATCAAACTATGTGTACATGTACAGTGCTGACATGTCATGATGTAAATAATGATAAATTAGTATGAAATAGATCTTTGTCAAAGGACTTTACATGTAATTCTTGGCATTAATTGAAGGAGGCATGCATATAAGATCATGAGGACAGACATTTGACAATATTTTGTTTAAAAAAAATCACAATACACAATAGATTATCAAACTTTATTTTCTTATCTGAGTCAGAACAATGTTGTCACACCTCCTCACATCAGAATATAAAACACACACTCATCCCATTGTCAAAACTAATTTGATGACCTGTCAAAGCCCACCTACTATAGGTTAGAAGGATATTAATATAGGATTGAAACTACCAATAGCGTAATCCAACCCACAACAAGATCAACTTCATTGGGCGGTAAATTTCACTTCAGAGAAAGGAAAGTCTTGACATTGATTTGGCTCAAAACTAAAAGACGATATAGATGGAAATATGTAGTAAAGACATAATTTGCATGTTGGAATAAACACTTTCTTTTCTTACCGGTACTTTAATTTCATTGGAAAATGAAATTATCAGTTATATTCATGTATCTCTATTAATTGATGAATGTGACAAAAATTGTTTAAGCCATTTCTAGCTAATGAAAACCTTTACAAATTTTTTCTGTCCCCTCTTGCACCATTCAAGAAATCCTGAATCTACCCTTGCAGTTGGTCTTACAATACATTACAGCACATGTACCTGTATGTACGTAGTGTCAAATTGTAATACATCTGATGACCTTGGTTATTTAGGGTCAGTTGTTTTTCATACGTGCATGTACATGTAGTCATCACATTAAAAAAAAAAAGCTGTACACTAAACTGATCAAAGCTGTGATATGGTCAGGTTGTTTAAATTTGATTTTGGGTGAACTTTAAAATTATTATCAAATATAAAAAAATAGTGCAAAACTCATGAAAACCTGGAAAGCTGCCATGTACAGTAGGTTTAGAGGTGAGAGCACCTGAGCATGCTTCCATTTCAGAGAACAGGATTATCATTTTTACTTTAGGCGGTGCTGCACCATCCCGAGTTTGCTCAATCTCAAGATTTTAGCCCGATCGGCTCTCTTCGCGATTAATCTTGAGATTCAAGAAACCCCGTCTCCACCATTGCAAGAAGAGCAATTCCTGCTCTAGCAAGGCATCGATGCATTATGGTCTGACGCCGTGAATAAATAATCCCGAGTGCGTCTGCACCTACGAAGTAGCGCGATTGCAATCTTGAGATTAATCCTACGAACTAACGCGATAATTGCGTCTCCATTGCAAATAATCTTGAGATTGGTCAGATCGGGATAATTTGTCGGATCAGAAATACCGCGCTAATTTGAAAACTCGGGATGGTGCAAACGGCCCTTTTGTTACCTTTTCATTTGGTCAAAGGGTGTTGTTGTCTCTGTGGAATCACTGTACATGTTTATATAGGTCAAGAATCGAGATCATATCTCAACTTACAAAAATCAAGGAAAAGGGAAGGAGTAGGGTAGGGTATTACTGATTTAAAGTATTAGATTAGCTAGTCAAGATCGAAACAAAAAGTCAAATATATTTAGAATCATTAGTAGTGACCAGCGAATTTAAGTGTTAAAAGTTGTACTTTAGGAAGGGAAATGAACAAGCCATATATATAGCCACTGCTTGCTTTTCTTTTCTTCTATCTTTTGTAGGTCATATACATTTAGATATTAGATTTTAAAATAATTTGTTTCTTGCTTTTACATGTGCATGTATGCCCCCAAAATTGCTCTTCTGGAAAACTGTACACACAACTTGTCCATACCTTTCTACATGTACATTACAAATTATAAGTTGATGGAAGTCCCTTTTTGGTATTTTTCCTCCTAATTAGATACAGGTTCACTGACTTTTAGTGTGGAGTTCTCCTTTTAAAACTCATTTGGGATTTGAGGTTTGGAAGAAAGGGTAAGGGGAAATTCTGAGTCAAAAGAAAAGAGAGGTGTGACATTGATAATATATTTGCAAGAAAATTAAAGGTAAAGGATGGAGATCATATCCTCATTTTTTATGCAGTCTAATTTCTTGCGGTTAATTGTAATTTTAAGCACTGTACCTTGAGACTAATCCCTTATTATCTCTATCTTATCTCTTTTCTCACTTCTCATTTGAAGGTAGATGTTGTCAGGATGTTATATTTAGAGGGGGGAGGGGGGGGGGGGTGATGAGTGAACATGTGCGCCAAAAGAGTTTTAAACATTTTAACAGTAGAGGATAAGATCTGTGTTTCTTATGTGTTTTTTCCTATGGAATCGAAAATCTCATTTGTCTTCTAAAAATTTGTGAAGATCTTTCATAGCCCTTCAAATCATTTCTACCAATAATTGAGCTATTCTATTTCTTCCCATTGTACATGTAGTCAATCTGACGAAGGCAGTTGCTTTGGGAGTTCATCTAGTTCTGGCTTGCTGCCTTTCAAATTCCCCTAGTACTGTGAGTGGTTCTCAGACGAGTTTTTAAAAAGAATATGTCTTGCCCTCCGTAGCACTTATACTGTTAGGGTTGTTTGCAGCTATAGATTAACAATATGTACCAGTACATGGAACTTACATTTATCTTTTGGTTTATGCTACTCTTATGGCTTACATTCTGAGTGAAATACTGAGTGAAATGAAGAAAAGTAATTGTACCGATCTTCTCGTTCTTCGGTGATGAAAGAGCAAATCATGTGCCTTTCATGAGTTTGGCAATGTGTGATGAAATGGTTTTGTACTGAAGTCACGTATTCTCTGCGCCTCCTTGCACTCTTGCGAAGTTGGAGAAAGAAAGAACTTTCAAAGTTTCAAGCATCAGAATCTGATATTTTTACAGCTTGTGACATTTATGTTGAGGATATGAAACATATCGGGGAATCTTTATGATGTCCGTTCATTTATCATGAAAGAAGTGTCATGATAGCAGCGTCACCAGGGCAGGAAACCATAAAATTTCATTACTTCATTTTATGACATCCAACCATGAAAACATGACTACATGTAGCTATGATTGAGAGGTGCTGAAACTGCAATAGCTAGCAAGCAAAGTGAAGATTATTTTATTATTTTGTTTTTTACATTTAAAGAAATATTTCTTGTTTATTTGTGATGTAATTGATAAAACAATGTAATTAAATTCACTTTAAAAAACAACTTTGAACCTTTCTCTTGTATAGTTACTATCTTATTTCATTTATCAATCATACTACACTGTACATGTAACTGGGAAACTGATATTTGTGTTCTATGCGTATTTGTATATTAAGTCAATAAAATCCGGACACAGAATTATTTCATTGATCCAGGCTTGGTTGTCAGCTAAATAAACCAATTCTCGAAAGCTGTGGTAAGGCGGTCATTTACATTTGCCACTTTGAACCCAGGAGAGGAAGGGAACCTGAAACTTACATGATGCTTGAAATGTTTGAATGTGTCAGATTCATGTAACCTGAGTCATCTGACCATGATTCATGGTCATCTATGATAAATACCATGTGAGAGAATGCGGTATACACTTCGTATCTTGATTCACCTACATGTTTGAACCTGCTGACCTTGTTTTTTTTTTTAAAACGAAATTGAGGATTTCGCAGGTTCACATTCCTTTGAATCATTATTGTTCATCATCAAACATCTGGCTCGCTGATATATTAAACAGCCTTTTGACAAGGTAACCATTTATGGTATTAAAGTCATTGATTTCGATGAATTGTTGGGATGGCTGGATGCATTATTTTAGAAAAAAGTGTCAATGAGTCCACCAGTTGAAATATTAAAGTCATTAGGCTGACCAAGTCGAGAAAAAAACTTAGTTCTGTGTTGAAATGTGTTCTGCATTTTCACAGGTTACGCTTTGAGAAAGTTACCAACTGTTTTGAAAGGTACAGTGTATCAAGGACTCTAGTATATTTGCATCATGTGCATCTAATGGCCTTAAAAAGGTGCTTCACTGACAGAGGAGTCGAAGTGAGCATTCTTCAGAACTTGCTTGGCTTGGGTTCTATGTTCTAAAGGCCATGATCTACATGTACTTGCCCAATTTTTTCAAGTTTGCATGATGAGAAATTAATCAAGCAGCTCATCGTTTGGAAAAAACAATTATGAGCAATGCTAGCAGAGCAGTGATTGGTTATTGGCTGAGTATGTTTGGGAGAAGAAATTGGTATAAACTGAGGAACCTGAAGTTTAAACATCAGCCATGATACATGGTGTTAGTTGATTTAAAAAAATTATGAGACCTGGTATAAAGTCAAGGACTTGGGGTTATTGAAAACTATGATAATCTGAAGTAAATTACTGTTCTGAGTTCAGTTGATTTCATACTGTCCAGATTTTTATCACACTAGTGCAACGGACTCGCATGATAATATGCAAGTCAAGCCTTTTGCAAATTCTGCATGATACAGCAATTAGGTGATCCTTTAAAGTTCATGGAAGACGAGGCTCTGAATATCCTGCCATAGGGTAGATGATACTTGTTAACACCGAAGCTCCTTGGTGAGATGTACTGTAGAGTAGAACAGATCACAATGGGCTGTCTCAACCATTGCTCCTCTCTTCTAAAAATTAGTTGTGAATTGCAGAGGAAGTGAGAGAGGCGAGTCAAACACCATGTTCCCCACACCTTCTGGGCCCATGAGCACGAACTGTGTTTTCAATCTCTAATATGAGCAATGTGCCTGTCAGCCTTTACATCACTTGTTGATAAGAGAATACCACTGTGAAGATCCAAAGGTCCAGTTTCGGTTTCGCACCAAGTGCTTATAAATTGTCATGTTCTTTTTCCTGTTTTGTTAGTGATGTACATCTTCTGTTTCCTAATGACATTAGCTGTCTACCCTGCCTCTTATGATGTATCAGACTCCAATGTGGTAGGCTGTCTGAACTGAAGAAATGTTACTTCAGTTCATGGAAAGGGTTACTCATGGAGAATATCAAAGACACATTTATTGTTTGCATCCTACAAGTGCCTATTGCCTGAATAGAAACAGGGTAGACAAGTAAAGCTTTGTCATTTTGCAAGTCAATAATCTGCACCAAAGATGACAAAAACTTCTGGGGTGTGATTAATACCCCTTTCATAAACCCAATTAAAACGAATTGGGCGGCTAATAGCAGCATAATTTGGTCGTAAAATTGGAGGAGGACAAGAGTTATCCGCATTACTCTGATGCTGCTATTATCCGCATAATAGCGGCATCGGGATAAGATTTTGAGTTTATGAACGCATTTCTAAATAATGCGGATAATTGCCATGGTGCGGTCACAAGGTCACCCTTTTCCAACACAACCGCATCGGAGGGGGCGTGTCCAGTTGTCATGGCGATTATCCGCCTTTTTCGGGACGGGCGCTCGTAAAAATAATGCGGCTTATTTTCGGAGTTTATGAACGCAATTTTTATTGAATTATCCGCATTACTCTTAGGCGGCTAATTGGAGGATAGGTTTATGAAAAGGGTATTAGTCTGCTGTGCTTAGCAAACCCTTCACTCAAGTTAAGGTAAGGGTATGAATGTGCAGCCTACTCATGCCTTGTGTACTGAAGGCCCTCTCGTTCAGCAAGTTTTGTATGTGTTCGTCTTTGCGTGGAGGCACACTTGTTGATCAAAGTTCCAATCAGGGTCCGCTCCTGCACACTAGGTGGGATTTGGATGCCTCCAACGAAAGATTATGAAAAATGAAATTTTTGCCAATTAGATAACCTTGCCCTAACTAATGCATATTAATTACCGATACCTTACTTTAATTTGTGGTTCTGTCCTCTAGGTAGCTCCTAAATTCATCTTTGTACTTATACATGTAGGTGGTGTAAGGTGTAAGGTACTCTGGAATGATTGTTTTCTATGAAGTCATGAAGTGTAGCAAAGCCATATACATAGGTAGCTCTGCTTTCCTCCACTTACGTAGCCAGAAAGACATCAAGTGTCTAATCCATTTTATAACCTCATACACCTAATCTCATAATCTCTCTGGCTCATACTGAAATGATTGAGTTATAAAATAGATGTCATCATGTCTTTTCTGTTTCCTGAGGGACAGCTCATTCTAATGACAGTGAGGTGTATTAAACCTCAGGATAATCTTTCAGGTTTTTGTGAAAGAAATCTTTGAATATCAGGTATCTTTCCTCTTGAAGGATTACTTAGACCTTTCTTGAATGCCCTTGTTACGTCAAATTTTTGTTATGATCTACCTGTGGGCCCTTACCCTATCTGTTCACATGGAAAGAAAAAACTTGTTTCTCTTAACCTGTTGTAACAATGGAACATTCCAGGATTGATGTAAGTCCTGTAATGAAACGTCAGGGATGACACATGGCCCCATTACAAGTTCCTGTTGCCAGGAGCAATTACCTGGTGCAGTCTGAGAATGCCAAGTTTGACAGCCTCAAGCCACATCTCATGGTAGCTTTGCAGAGGTCATACAAGAGGAAGTGTCTGGTCTGAATAGCACCGTGAGTCAAAGGAGCATATCTACATGTATAGAGAGCTGACTCAAACTTTTCTAGTAGTGACCCACTGTGACCATTTGACACTAGGAAACATTGGCACAGGGCTGAAATAAATTGAAGGCCATCATGGCCATTGCCTTTGGTGCCCTATTAAATGGCCTCAATACATGTATTCAGATCAAGGAGACATCGTATGGCCTTGAACACCAGAATACCAGTAATAAATTACAAGAACTTATTCAGGCTAAAAAAAAAAATGTTCGATAATTTACTTTTTGCATTCATGCCAACCCAGAACAGATCCTATAGGGGTATTTAGTTCTTGAGGTTAAGAGCATGCGCAGTATGTCCGGATAGATCAGGGCAAATTTCCAGATCAGAGAAGACCTGGTGTTCTTGAACTTCAAGGTGGTCTGAATACACCTACATCTAATTTCATTTCCATTGGCCTTGATATTATTTTGCCCTTCTTAATTTTTCCATTTTGTGCTGTTAGGAATGTGCCCCATAGAAAAATAACTTTGCTCTATTGAAAAAGTGTTGAAATTTATCGCCTGTTCGGGTAGACTAATATTGGTACTTTGAAGCATTGTGGTGTGGTTCTGACTCTTGCCTTTTGATCAGAGGGTCGTGTATTTGAATCCTACAATGTTGCAGCATCTTTTGTCAAGGTTTGATGGCATTTTATTCTTTTTTCAAGGTGTGACACTTCGCCACATTTATCCTGGTGGGATGAGAAATCCAGTATACATTGTATGTAGCAATTGAGTATATATCTACCCTGCACGTCAGTTCAAACTCAAGGGAACATGCCCTTTCAATATGAAGTATTAAATGCTCCTGAACAAGACAAACATGCGTGGGAAACATTTATTTAAAAAATAATAAAAGATCAATATGTTACTGATTTCATATCAGTTAAACTCAGTACCATATTTTTCCTAATTAAGTATATATGTGACTGCCAGCCAGCCAGAATTAATGAATAAGTTTCCTCTTCGGTATAAACGCATGTTAACAATAGAATTTGATAATGTGGATTTCATACTGATCAGATGGAAGATAAATAATCTTTAGATCATCACCTGTTCACACCCATTTATTTGCTACATATTTCCCCCAGGGTCTCCATAGTGAGATAGCAATACAGGATCTGTACGGTGCACGAACCCTGTGACACATGATTTCTTCTTTAATAGTTCCCAGTCGTAATTGGCTTTTCTGTTCTATGTACCTACTGCATACATGTATGAGTAAGCCCCAGTCACAACAAACAATTCAAGACCGTTGCAAGATTGAACATGAGTTACGAATTGGTCAAGAATTCATTGATGATGGTTGGATTGAAGATATGACGAGGATTGTGGTATTGGCTTTAAAAACTTGCTTCTTAATCTTAAGAAATTGGTATGGTATAGATCTCGGGGTGTCACTGCCATTTGACAGGGGACAGCATCGACAAGGAAATGAATGCGAAAAAGGGTTGTGTTTTGCGGGTAGAAGCAGAATTCGAATAGTGTCAAAAATGCCAAAAATGAGAAAAAAGCCCCCTAGATCATGATGGCCTATTCTCAAATTAGTATTTAATTTGCAAATTTGTAAATCAGTGTTTAGAGTGTCATAGCGGCCTGTCCTTGAATTCTTGTTTAGGGTGCTTTGTTCAAGATGATTCTTACAAATGCTGTTCACTTTTCAATGGCAGTGACCCCCCTTCCCCCCCCCCCCCCCCCCGGATGTACATGTAGGTTGTCATCGTCTCTGTCTGAAAATAATGATGCTTGCTTGTAATACACTCTTTGATTTGATTTAAACAAGTTAAATAAGAAAGGCCAACTGATGATATTTGCCTGTTTGCATGGTCATGATAGTCATATCCTGAAAATTTGACAACTGTATAATTTCACGTAAATACTGTCTACCTGATATGGTGTGATAAGAATATTTATATGAAGCCTTTTATATTGTTTGTCTACTTTTAAAGGCTGCATTGATTATTTTCTAAACCTATGAGTATATCTTAACCCGGTTCAATTAGACTAAGGTTGTGTTCTATGTCTGTTGCCAGATTTTAACGGCAACATGGATCATGATTGAAAGCGTGATTACAAAATTCAGATATAATGAGAACCACAGGTTGTGTTCAATGTCTACTATTCACGGTAGTAAAAGTAAACGTCTTTCAAATCATGTTTCGGAGGAAAATTTAAATGTAAAAAAGATGCACAATCAGCTCAATTTTGCGACCTTGAGCATGGCAAATGCAACATTGAACACAATTGGGTGGGAGGGGGCGGGTACTCGAATTATAACATAATACCTATGTGCCGCGCCAAAGTCTTGGATCAGGGGCTTTGAAACTAAATCTTGGTCTTAAAAACGGGGGTCTCTGGAACGGCTCTTGGATAAACGATTGCTAAAAATACAATGATCCGGAACGGACCACATCAAAAAAAGGGGTCTCCGGAACTCATTACATGTAGATCGTAGGCATAATTGGTGGCGGCTATTAAAAAAAAACAAGCGTGTGTCTTGCTAGATTCATATTGGGCTAGCGCAAGTTAGCTGTTGGTACGCAGGGAGCTCTAGAGGCCGATCAGTGCTGATCGTGTTCACCACTCCGACCCGCTGAGTAGTTCATTGGAATGAGAAATCACACATTTTAGGGCCTCCGGGAATGGGAAAATAAATTGGAATTTTGCTTTTCCAACTGCAGTGTCATCGTCAACATTGAAATCTTAACCAAGGTTAAGTTTGGAAATGTCATCATAACTTAAAAAGTATGTGGATCTAGTTAATAAAACTTGGACATAATCGTAATCAAGTATTACTGAACATCTTGCCTGAGTTTCAGGTTAATACATGACCAAGGTTAGGGTCAAGATCTTAGACAATGTTGGGGGGATCAATATCGAAATATTATAAAACCAAGGTTAAGTTTTTGAAATGTTGTCATAACTTTGAAGTATATGGACCTACTTCATGAAACTTAGACATATGGGTAATGGTGTATCACTGAAGATCCTGCCTGAGTTTCAGATCACATGACCAAGGTCAAAGGTTACTTATGGTCAACAAACTGGCCATGTTGGGGGTATTTGTGAAATTGTCATCATAACTTTGAACTTTTATGGATCTACATGTAGTTCATGAAACATGAATATAGGAGCAATCATGGATCCTGAACATAACTTATAAATTTTATGGATCTAGTTCATGAAACTTGGACATAAGACCAACCATGTATCCCTGAATATATGTGCGCGTTTCAGGTCAGATGACCAATATCAAAGGTCATTCAAGGTCAATGAACTTTGGCTGTGTTGGGGGTATTTGCTGAATTGGCATCAGAACTTCAAAAGTTCATGAAACATAGACATAAGGGTAGTCAAGTGAGAATTATTGTTTTGAACACATCTTTGGTCTCTTGATCATGGTCAAAGGTCATTTTGGGTCAATGGACATAGAATTTTATTATCATATGAATGTCTTCTTTTGTGAATAATTATTCAATAGCTGTTTTAAAAGTCAGCACTGCTGCTCTATTGAATCGCGTAATGCAGGTGAGACTGCCAGAGGCGCCCTACTTACATGTATTTAAAAAAGAGAAAGAAAAGTTAATAGTACTTTTCTACTGCAATCTCAGGCAATTTTCAGTTGAGTTCACCCCTTCACCCTTTCCTTTTTTTCTCTCTTGGAAGCGAATTGTATATCTGAATCTAATGTTGTAAGTTAGAGCAATAACGGGATCGGAGTTCGGTTAGGAAGTTTTGCTCCTAAAATCGAAATCGGTTCGGATATCGGATCGGCAGATATTCAAAAACAAAAAAAACATTAGAATTTGTGGGTGGCCGGCACGTGGACAAATGCTGCAAGCTACTCTGATGACAGAATTTGTTTTTATCTCTGACAAAAGCGGAGGAAGAAGATGATAATTTGTTTTGATCTTCGACATAATCGGAGGAAGGAAAAGAAGATAATGATGATGCAGCGCGCGACACTACCGCCGTTCAAACGATAGTCCTCTTCTCTACAACATTGTGGTGATGGCGGAGTCCGTCATGAACTATTAGAGGTCGCATTACTTACCAAAAAAGACGCACTACTATCCGAAGTTGTTAATGATGATATTCACCTTCTCTAAAACTTTGTAGTGATGGCGGAGGTAATCGTAAACTCTTAGAGGTCGCATGACACACCAAAAAAGACGCTCTACAATCTGAAGTTGTTTCCGATGATATACACTTTCTCTACAACATCATAGTGATGGCGGAGTCCGTCGTGAACTATTAGAGGTCGCATTACATACCGAAAAAGAGGCACTACTATCCAAAGTTGTTTACGATAATATTCACCTTCTCTACAACATCGTAGTGATGGCGTAGGTAATCTTAAACTCTTAGAGGACGCATAGTCATAAACATTATGGCGCATGTCGGCATGTTCAACTAAATTTTATTTGCCTCCGCTTAAGATCAAATTCATCAAAACATATCATCTTGTTGTTTTTCTTCTTCCTCCGTTTTTGTCAGAGATCAAACAAATTATCACCAATCATCATCTTTTTCTTCTTCCTCCGATTATGTCGGAGATGAAAACAAATCATCATCATCTTCTTCCTCCACTTACGTCGGAGATGAAAACATATCATCTTCTTCTCCTCCTCCCTTTCCGCTAATATCTGAGATCAAAACAAATCATAATTTTCTTCTCCTTTATCTTCTTTTCCTTCCACTGCTTTTGTTCGAAATCAAAACAAATCATCAGTGCATTTTGACGGCAAACATGTTGCCACATGTTTTTTGCCTTTTGTTTTGGTTTTTCTTATCCAATTTTTTTCTCACTGGTCAAAAATCGGAGTTTGGAAAAATCTAGAAAAAAGGGGAAAATCGGATCGAGAATTGGAATAAAAATCGGTTACAACATTATCTGAATCAATGCTGAAGTTCAACAAAGTCATGTTTGAAGCTGGTTCAGTACATTGAGCCGATCCTGCTCATGTGTGTCAGTAGCTGCAGATAATTACTGTCATTCGCAGAAAGGAAAAGCCTTAATGAACCACTAAGGAATGCATATGTCACCAATGATCTGTCAGAGAATGGGAGAAGATAAGTAATAGTATGGTTAATAGACTTTGACGGGTCAATGCTGTGAACTCTGTTTGTCATCATTCTGGCAACCTGCAGCTTGCTAGGTTATCAACCCTATTTAGCATGCCTAGAATATCTATTAGTGTGGAAAACTGCTTGTTGTGCAAGATGACTTCACTCGTCTAAAGTCTTCATTTGAAACAAAGGGCTTTGAGTGACATTTACCTATTATTATTAAATTCCAGATTGAAATGTTCCTCTTAGAAACATTTATAGGTATTAAAAATAGGTTTGAGAATTGAACTTTGTTGATTTGAGGTTTGAAATTGAATTTTAATAAATTGAAGCTTGATTTCCAGGCATTTATACCTATAATGTGTATATTTAGATATGAATATTTTGTTTTTTATGAATATATATCTTTATTCAAATTCATTTGTTTGTTTTGCTTTCTAGACATAAAACATTGTAATGCCAAATACACTGTTGGCTGATGAGGGTTTATTACCTTGAAACATGTTCTGTTCATATTAAAGTCATGTTCTGTTCATCATTTTCTTCAAGTTGACATTGTGTCGTTCATTTGGTAATATAATTTATTCATTGCTTTCAGGAGAGAAAAAAATGATAAAAACACTCTCTGTTGCTACTTTTTGACCTAACTATCCAAACTTGGTTTCATTGTATTATAATTTGCATTGGACCCTATTTAAATTTCCTGGGCTTTTTTTAGCATTTTGGGGACCAATCCACCCCTTGCCCCTGCCCAATTATTTCCATGGTTGTTTTCTACATATTCAGGTACAAAACTTCCATCTGCCTCTTAATTTTTGCTCGAATAAAGTCTAAATTAAAATATACTTTCCCTTTTCTGTCTCCTTTTTTAATGTAGAAAATCAATGAGTTCATCAGTGTAGACAAAGCGGTTATCAATTTTTTCTTCGGTCGAGGTGTACCAGATTACAATAAAATCAAGGCTACTAATAATGATGACCAACGGAGCCACATACATACACCTCCAGACAAGTAAGTCACTTTGCATGTATATTTTTGTAGTCGCCATTGTACAGTATGTGAACAGAGTTGTGATTAATGAAAATTTTGTATTTTTTTTCTTGTTTGTTATCAACTAAAAAGATTTAAAGAAATTTTCACAGAAAAATATATTAGAAATATTTAGTACTTGAATGGAATATTAAACCTACAATTCTGCATTAGAATATTGTTGATTTATCTAGTTACCCCCTTTTTTGCAGTGACTGCTGTGGCAGGCAATAAAATCTGAATTCAGATACACAAGTGAAAATTTGTCTCTAGTAAGAATGTCAGAATTGACCGAAAATATGTACTAGACCTTTTCTTAAGTTACAAGCAAGTATCAAGCAACTTTATGAATGACTGGTGAACCATTCTTGTGGTTAATGATTTATACACACAATATTTTCAATTGTATTGTATATTGATTACCGTAGGTTTCTACGAAAGGGTCAACAGTCATTCTTAAAGTTTCTCGCTCATGTTACTTATGAAGGGCTCTATTAAAGGGGTGGTCCTGGCTGAAAACATATCTTAATACACATAGTAGAATTCACTGATCAAACCGCCAAAATTTCATCAAAATCGGATAACAAATAATAAAGTTATTGAAGTTTAATGTTTGGCAATATTTTGTGAAAACAGTCATCATGAATATTCATTAGGCGAGCTGATGATGTCGCATCTCCACTTTCCGTTTTCTTATGTTATTACATAAAATCATATTTTTTATTATTTCATACTTGTGTGAATAATATGTCTCCCTTATAATGAAATAAGTTGCAGCAATAAATATCTAATGCACTAAATCAGTTGTCAATCCAATTTTTCTAATTCTTGCAGGAAAAAAAATTGAATAAACCTAATTTCATATAATAAAATACAAAAGAACAAGTGGAGACGTGACATCATCAGCCCACCTAATGAATATTCATGATGACTGTTTTTACAAAATATTGCTAAACTTTAAAATTCAATAACTTTGCTATTTGTTGTCCGATTTTGACGAAATTTTTGGCGTTTTGCTCAGTGAATTCTACTCTATTTATTAAGCTATAAATATTTTCAGCCTGGACCACCCTTTAAATGCACACAAGGGGAGCATTTCATCAACGTTTTCGTCCGACAAATTGTAAGATCTGACAACTTTCCTTGATTCTGATTGGCTGAGAACTAAAGCATGGCTACTATGGTAACTGTCAGATAAAACGTTTGACACAGGTTTCATCAATTTGAACACATAATTTATGAGCAAATTGTCTTTAAGATATTGAATTTGCATGTAAATTAGGAAAATAATTGAACTATTCTTCAATTTCTTGCAAGGGCAGAATGTAATTGCATTCATCTCTGATAATGTCAAAGAATTCAGGCAAATGAGGAGCACTGTAAAGCCTATGTTAAGGTTTGTGAATTTGGGTGTGTAGGAAACAAAAATACTTAACTGATAAACACTGAAATCGTGAAACTTGTATTGTAGTATTCAACTTCCTTCTTATAGAAGGAACACTGTTTATTTATTTTGGCTTCTGGAAAGGTCTTTTAATTATGGAAAGTACCGTTTGTATTCATTCAGGAAGATCAGCACTAAATATTGCACTCACCTTTTTTTTTTCGTTTTTGTGTCTGTGGTTGTGTGTGGAGGGGGTGGTTCATTTTTAGAAAATATAAAACTGACTTAAACTTGCATGAAAGCAATAAAGGAACCCAGCTATCAGTATTTTATACTGTATCCATCCACCCCATCGAGCGTTATGAGATCAATAAAACTAAACAGATTTATGTAGAAAATAATACAGTCCTGGGCACCATTTCATAAAGCTGTTCGTAAGTTGAGAGTGACTTTTAGAATGCCTGGTGATCCCTTCTTGTGATAAAGGGTATAATAAATTGGCGATGGTTTAGTGCGTAAGAAAGGATCACCAGTCGTTCTCAAAGTTGCTCCTAAGTTACAAACAGCTTTATAATGAAATGGCCCCCAGAATAGAAGGAAAAGATGCTACATACCATATGAAAGAATCCAAGTTTAGAGAAAGAAATTTATAGAAATTTTTTTTTTTTGCAAGAAGGATTTTTTAACTTTTAAACAAATATTGTAGGAAAAAAGTATAAAAATCACAAATCTTGATACTGTCCAGTGTATCATAATACATGTACATGTTTGTGTGAATTACAGTGTTGTGAAATTCAATGCTTTATATGATAATATACTAGATGGTGCTATTACTGCAACCACTAATTGATGGCTTCCAATATTACCTGATCCTTTAAGCTACCGCTCCTGGTTTGGGTTTAACTCAATCTTTGACCCCGTTCTCATTAAAATTTCTAAACCTAGTTCACTGGAAACCGATTCAGGAAACCAGTTTGGAAGACCGCTTTGCTAGCATTTCCATGTGATCACCCAAAAGTGGTTTGCAAAATCCCTTCGCATAAAGCGGTCTTGTAGCTTCAGGAATGCTTTCAGTGGGGTGATAGTTTCACGTGAAATTTGAAACCGCATCGTAGCATTCTACACACAGTGTGTAGAGTAGCATGCTCAAAATGTGCGAAGATCGCTTCCAAAAGAACGGTTGTGTCCTCACTCACGCTAAAACCAGTTTAACAAGGAAAGCAACCTTCAAGACTACATGAGGTGGTTTTCTGAACCGTTTGGAAGATTGCTTCCAAGACCGCTCCGACCGTTCTCATTACACGTAAAAACTAATTTCCAGTAAACTTGTTTTAGGAAGGTAGTGAGAACGGTGTCTTTCTTTCTCACTTCCTCTTTCATGTATGCTCTTTCAGGCATACATGTATCTCTCTTTCTCTTGATTCATATTGACTCCCATTTCTTCTTAATGCTTGCCTCTTGTCTTTATAACTCTTTACCACTTGCTTCCTACATATACTACAGTAGAAATCAGTCTCCTTTCCACATCCCAATTTCCTTTAAACATTAAATTCTTACCATTTCTAAAAATTAATACCACCACTTAAGAGGACATGGCCCAGATCTCTCGTTTTCATATTCCTCTTTCTTCTTTTTTTTCTTCTTTATTTTCTTTCTTTTCCCCCCTCTTTCTAAATTTGTTTTTATTTTATACATGACTTGAAAATCATTAAGGCGGGGGCAGTTGCCCCCTGTAGGGCAACCCTTGTATAAAGGTAAAGTGAAGAATCATAATTTTCATTATAGAGGAACCATTCATATATGGTGCAATTTGATGTCGGGTATATAAACTACTCATATAAAGCATAGATCTACCCAGGTGAATAGATATCAAAGATAACCGTGAAAAAATGCATTCTCGTGAATCGGCTAAATCTATTAGGATTTGATGTACTCCCATCTAGGACCATTGCCAGTGATATCAAATACCTCCTGGTCAAACTTTCAAACTTTTCTGTTCATTAATATCCCTGTTTTCAGGGTATTTGGCAAGTGGTAATTAAACGGAGGTTAATTCACCGGAGCATATGTTTTGTATTGACAGACGTGGATTAAATGAGGATTAGATGGGCAGGAAAATAACATTGCCGTGTCACTCTAGAAAGTGTCAGTGATAATTTATAGAGTAAAACAAGCTGTTTTTTCGTAGGATTATTGTGATCTTCAGTAAGTGAGGGCTTCCCTCTCTCCCATCAAGATGCGACAGTCACATAGACAACTTCAGACCAACAAAGCCTTCATTTCCAATGATATATAGTAATTGGTAGCTTGGGTGTCTGCCTCGATCACAAGAATCCCTGTTAAATTACGAGAACTTTTTAAGGCTAAAAAATACCTGTTAATTATTCCTGCATTCACACCTCCCCGAAACACATCCTTCGGGATAAGTTCTTGAAGTTACGAGCATGCGCAGTATGGTCTGATAAGCAGGCAAGGCGCGAGATTCAAAATCACTAGCCCAGCAGCCACCCACGTCGCCGCGCCCAACGACACGCTGGGCTAAAAGTTCCCGTAATTTGCTTTCACATCGCCAAAATACCTGCGACCTTGGAAAAATCCCCACGAAAGTTCTCGTAATTTCGCCAAGTACCTACGATTTAGCAGGTACTTTCTTTCCGGGAAATTACGCGTAGTTTGCTTTCACATTACCAAAATACCTGGTATTTTCTGATCGGTGTAAATTTCCCGATCAGAGAATACCTATAACTGGCGAACTTCGAGGCGGTCTGAAACCACCTAGTGTGACTGGGCATTATCTTCCCACCTGTTCTCTATCCATACATCCCTTTTATTTCTTTCCTTGAACTTCATAAAAATCTGAACCCTGTTCAGATTTGAATATGAGCAAACAAAACCAACACATGTTATTGATAAACACCAAATGGATAATTTGTAATGAGTTATGAATGATGAAATGACTGTATGCAAATTTCAATAATGCATCGGTCATTCAACTATGAGATGATGGGGCTCTTTTCCACCAAAATAACTTTTCATTGTTTTCATCTAAAATGCTCTTCCTGATTTCTGGAAACTTCTGGCGGGAATGTACTTTTTGCATATTTTCTATTTAGTCATCTGAAAAAAAAAGAATGTCAGATCAGATCAACATATTTCATTTCAAATATCATTCATAGTATTTTCCTATTTTTTTGGCAGATGCATTTTATATGGCAGAAACAATGTTTTTGTTGTATTGCCAAATTTGCATTCTTTGTTGGATTAATATGTATGTTTTGATTTTAATATTTAGTAATGAATTGGTTACCGTTAGGCTAGATTATTTTTCAAGAAAATCTCTCAATCAATTCCTGTGTTTTCTTTTATTCAGGGGTGTGAGAGTTCAGATTTTTATCTGATTTCATATGTATTTGTTTTGATTTTCAGCTGAATTTCAGCTTATATTTGGCTTTCCTCCGTACAAAAGTATGGGAGCTCTTTCTATTTCACACTTTTTAAATACTCTTCAGCTTTTTTCAGATCTTTTTATTTGTGATCCCTCACACCCCTGTTTATTATATCTTTCACCTTTTCTCAAAATGAAAAGAAAAATGTAGAAAAGATACTATAAAGTCATCTTTTCATACAAAACATAGATTTTCTCATTTCTGTTAGTAAAAAGAGCAACCTTGAACAACAAGTATACTCTGAAGAATAGAATCTTTTGATTTGTTTGATTCTTGGATTATAGTGATTTGCTTAATAGAACAATCACAAAAGGTTTGGAATCCATATTATTACAGCCGACAAGATTTGAATTCATCACAAAAAAGTTGGTATTGTTCAGACCTTCCCATTATATATTCAATGGAAGTGCAATGTTTTTGAAATATTTCACCTACTTTTTAGAGTCTTGGTTCCCATTTTAGTCCAATTGTCAGTCATATAATAGAACATACATGTAGTGATTTTATGCTTGATTTGTGAAAGCAGAATAGATGTTTTTAAATGCATGTCGAAAATGTTCAGGGAGGGTCTAAACTATTGTGCCCAACTTTTGAAGGCCTGATTTTTACTTTTGGTACTTGTTGAATATTTCTATGATTTCATGGGAAAATTTGCCCAAGGGCTTTAGCATTTTCAGTCAACTGAAGCATATCAAGACGTTTAATCATACTTCTTGCCAGTTGCCATATCAAGATTTCATTTCACAATATCAAAATTTCAACTGTACATGTACATGTAGGTATCAAGAATCATATTTCTGTACCAAGAATCAGAAATAAAATTTTTAATGTCAAGAAGCCATTTCTTGATATGAAGAAGTTTTTTGCAGGAGTTTCTGCATTTTATTAATTCATAAATCATTAATAAATTCACATCTTTATATTAACAAGGAGATAAATGAACATATTTTGAATGTGAAAAGTGAAGAGATAAATATTGCTGACATTTAATCTACTCATAATACTTTCTACAAAAAAAACCCCACAAGATAAATCAGTATTTATAATTTCCTACACTTTAACTAACACCTTTATGAAAGCTTTAAATACTGATTGTCTTTTAAGTTATGGACATTTTGTTTTGGTTTCATGGGGACATGTCACAGGTGACTTCTTGTTTCAGGTCTTGTGTGACCTTCGCAGAAAGGACAAAAGTCTTTAACTGCACCAGGTCTCGGAATAGCAATGTGATGATGAAATCTTGATCGAAACCTCAACTCTATTCAAACTAGGCTAATTAATCTGATATGTTCCATGGTTTTCTGATATTCTGTCTGTTCAGATGGTTTCCTGCGAGGATTGGAAAGCAAGGATTTGGCAAAGATCTGTCCATTTCCTCCAATCACAGAAAACCCATTTCAATGACATAAAGGATTTCCTTAGACAGACCAATAGCATCTGCATGCTCCATTTACAAGAGGGGAAAAAGGGATTAAATAAACCTACTTATTAGTTGGAAAGGCTACTGTGTGGGGAGTGTCTAGACTTTTAATTTCTTTTTACGTACATTTAGCAGCTGTTTTAATTCTAGGTAAGGAAGAATGGAAGACTGTACAATTAGATGACCTCAATTTGGTTGAGGTATCTGAAAAAATAAAATACAAATCTAGTTAAAGGTTTGAGATGAAGATTAGAGAAGTGGAAGGTTATGAAGGGGAGGGAGAGGGGCGGGAGGAACACCCACAATATCCGTATAAAAAGTAGACGTGACTATTTTGTTGAGGATAAAGGTTCATAGCATCCTTTCTGGCTATGTCTTGTCAGATTATCATATTTTCAAGAAAAATATGATAACAGATACAACGAATTTATTACTTGCCTGTATTATGAATTGATTTTACACATTTATGGATAGTGAAATGAAAATTATTGTGCAATGCTCATGTTTATTCAAATGCAATAGCAGCAGGTCACTTTATTTTCCTGCAAATTTAGGATCGTATCTTCAAAATGACAAATAAAAAAGCAAACCAGAAGTTTTTCTGTATCAATATTACAGCGAGACCTGGTGCCGCACAGCATTTTGAATACATGTATAGTGCCCTTAGAATTCTTGGAGTCTGAAACTCGGTACACAATTTTATGGAGCGTGGCGACCATGATTCTAAAAAGTCCACTCAGTAACACGTCACGATGCATGGAAGTACAAAATTGCAGCTGTGCTGGCTACTATGCAGGCACCGATGAGAGACTGTACGGGGGCAGACGGAAGCGATTTACGTGTTGGGAGTCGCTCGGTACTTTGCATTTTTAGACAGTTGCGAGAGCGATCCCTTAGCAGACAAGAGCGAAATCGCTCCCGTGTATTTTCAACGCTGTTGTAGATTTGTGCATAGGTTGTGTACAGTAGCTCCCCAAAATAAAAGTTTTTTTTTTTTTGGCTGACATTTATGTATGTGAGTTAATTGTACAATCAAATGTTATATTTTCTTTTTTAATTTTGTGGAAATAAATTGAATTAAGCTGTATCAGAAACACTTATACTAGTTTACTATTCTATGTTACAGAGTTTACTATTCCACATTTACTCTTTTCACTTTTTTCTACTTCAGTTGGGTAGACCAGTATCCCCTTCACAGTGCTGCGTATGAAGGTAATGCTAACGAGGTTGCGCAACTTCTTCACAGAGGCTACCCAGCTGATCAACCTGATGTACATCTATGGGTCCCACTGCACTATGCTTGTTGGTGAGTACATTTTCATTGGGTCATAGGTCATCTTCCCATCCCTCCCCTATTCTCCTCTGCCTGGAACCTCTGGACCCCGGTACTCCATAAAACTTGTTACAATAACAAATATACAATATCAGTTATAAACCACTGAAATCCTTGCCGATATTGAATTCAGAACACTGATAAACACAGTAAATTACTGAAGTATTTTACTTGGCTAAGCAAAATAGCTATTACTTTTATTCAGATCATTTCTAAATATTTCGCTTTTTAAACCGAATTTAAACAAAATACTTACTAATACCCTTTTCTCCCTATGTGTTGAATAGGAATGGACATGTAGAAGCTGTGAAAACTCTACTTCTGAATCACAACTGTTCGCCAAACACAGAGTAAGTTAAACAATTATACTATATTTTTCTTTCCATGTGTTTTTCTTCTTCCACACTGCAGTAGGAAGTATGAAACTGCTTTGTTGCTCCATGCAGTCTTAGTGGCGACGTCTTTATTATTGGAAATGAACGTGATTCTTTGCCTTTGATTTTGGGCTTTATCTGTATTCTTTTACACAAATAGATCATTATTATCAATAATTAATCTTTTATACCATCCTTCAGATCTAGTCTTACCTCACAGATTCATGATAGCTCTCACATGGTCTTTGCACATACTCCACTCCTTGGGTTTACTTTCTATATTACATTTGCTATATTAAATTCTGTCTTAGTAACATTGTCCAGGATTGAAAATTTTAAAAATATCGCAGATTCAGCTTTCAATTTAATAATTATTACAATTAACTGCAATCCTTTGGGCTGGTTTTTAGATAATTCATCAATTTCACTTCATTTTAAAAAAATTGTTGATTATAAACTAGGACGATATGTGATATACATCTTATTCTGTCAGAAGCAAAGTTTTACAGTGGGCACTTTATCCCTTGAAGATATGTTAACTGCAATTACCAAAAATATTTGGATGCTAATTGATTAGTTTATCTCGATATTTAGTGTGGATGGAAGTTTTTTCTTGATTATCATATACATGTATATGTATTAGAACTGGATTTATTTTGTATATCTGTAGGAATGACAGTGGATCGACACCGCTTCATTTCTCAGCATTCAAAGGTCACGCCGAGGTTGTGCGATTACTGTTAAATCATCGAGATATTGACAAGGTATGTTTCATTGCATTCCTAAAGTAGAGATTTGGACTTGTGGTAAGAGAGAGATCAAAGACAGTGCTCATATCACTTTTCATTTTGGTGGTATTAGATGCTTTTAATATGAGATGACTCTTTGTTGAACTAGTGTAATATAATTTGCTGATTCCAGTATTTTGTAAAAGCAGACCCTAGGTAATATTTTTGAGAAAGAAAGAATATCAATGCAAAATTATACCGATGTAATTGAAGAGGTTGATGGGGAGGATGATGGATTAAGCTTGAAAATCAAGTGCTTTTAAAAACTATATATTTATAAGTATGTATATCACAAAGCGAATATATAAAGTACTGTTAACAAAATACAATTTAGGTGTCAATTACTTTTCAAAGAAGAAAGTGCAACATTAGTAATACAATAGGACTGTAATGTCGTTACGAAAAAGAGAATCTAAGAATTGGTTGAATTATCAGATTAGTAGGTGCTCAGTTGGACAATCTATTAAGGAGTAAACATGATTATTGCCACTTTAGAATTTTTTTGAATAGATATATTGCTCCATGCAAATGTTTTAAATCATTTCCACTCATCAAATAATACTACACAAATGATCTGAAGCTGGATTGTTATATGCTGAACACTTTATTAAAAATAAAAGATCATTTTTGAAATATGTACTTCCCTACAGTGTAAACAAGTAACTTTGATATCTTTTTAAAACAGTATGTAGTGAATAAAGAAGGAAGAACTCCCCTTCAACTTTGTGAAGAATCCAGACAAAATGACTGGGAAACAACAAGAAAACTACTCAAAGAAGCCAAAGAAAAACCAGTAAGTATTATAAACAAACAAAAGAACAATTTAATGTCTTCATTTCCTAGGAAGGAAAACTGTAGTTGTGTAGTAATGACAATAGCTGGATCTCTGTAGCCCTTTTCTCTCTAGAGGATGCAAAGCGCAATCGTCATTTACATCGGCTTTAACTTGAGCTGCTGCTTAATTCCGGCGCCTTGCGTATTCACAAGGTATTAAGTCTGCCAGGTGCCTTTTTTTTTACTTCTCCTGGGTTGAGTGCAACACAATTGAAATGAATTTCTTGTTTGTGGAAAACATACCATGGATTGGAATAAAACCCACATCCCTCAGACTGACAGATGCTAGTCATAATTTCTAGACCATGATGACCCCACATTGAGGTCATTTTATTGTGAGATAAATTCTTTGGATGATTGGTTAATGACCTTTAATTTTGTTATTCCTCTGTGCCTCAGAGAAGTTCAATAGAGAGATGCAAAATTATTTTAATAAGAGTTACAGTCCTACATGTACCTCTCCTACCTGGACACGTTGGGACCACCACCAATCCGGATAAGAGATTTATCTTGATCTGGGAGACCCGATATAAAATACATGCAGCTGCCTCCCCAACGGCTGTAGCTACATGTAATCTTTTGTAGTTGGCGTACAGACAGTATTCACTACGGTGTCAGTGCAAACTATAGGCAGTATTTGTACGGAAATGAAAAAGAGAACGTGATGAAATGTTTGCGCTGGAAAATTATCCCGAGTTCTTTCAGTGATTTGGGTGAGATATTTTCATGAGAAGTAATGTGGTTGTAGTTAGTCTATATTATATGTAATCAAAGTGAGTTTGTGTAGGATTGAGTTCAGATTGAAATCTCATTTCCCCATGTACGTGATTGAATGGGGGGGGGGAATCTCGGCAAGTGTGCGTTTGGATAATAGAGAGATCCGGATAAGGGGAGGCCGGATAAAACAGGTTGAACTGTACTTAAAACTGAATATCTTTCTTCCTTTTGTTGTTATAGTCTCACATAAAGATTGATGTACATCTAATGGACCTGGATGGTTCACATGTGGTGCTAGATCTGGAGAAAGGCAGTAATACATTAATAGCAGACCTTGTTCAGGTAAGTTTTTTATTAAACCCCCTGCCAAACTTTTCAAATGGGTGTATAGCACTGTTGGGCTATTGATATTACTTCCTCAATTTTTGCCCAGTGCTCACACTACCCATTACACAGACATTGCCTGCCTGCTGTTCTGTCTGTCTGTCTGTCTATCTATCTACTCTCACTCTCACATATGTCCATGGACATGTATATGGACGGTGGATTGAATAGAAACCCATTTTGTGGAATTATTTTTCCTGAATTTTACATGTTTGGTTGTGTACATCTTTTATTTTTTTTTCATCAAAACCATTTATCTAGACATTGGTTTGAGGACCAGAACTTGCCCTCTTTCTTTTTAAATGAATCATTAAATGTCCCTTTATTTTCTTTTTTTTTCTTCCACATATGGCTGGATTGCCTGTTTCAACCGAAACGGCTGTTCTTGTGTGTACATCTAATATAAGCCAAATAATACATATTTTCTTGTTTTATTTTGTTTAATTGCAGCAATTGCAGTTACCAAGAGGAGGTCATCAGATCTTCGCTGTATGGATTGCTTCACAAAACCTTCGTAAGTCCTGATGAAATTATGTCTGACATGAGCTTGTGAACAATTTAAACCTTGTTTTCATTACAAGGGCTTGTCCTGAACGATGTGAAGACTTCAGAATATTATAATGAAATAACTCTTATTTCTAGATTAGTCACTTAAGCTGGGCCCCATTGCATGAAAGTTTCCAAAGTGGTAACTTTGCCATCCAATGGTGACTACCATGGTAACGATGATCAACAGCCAATCAGAATCAAGGATTCCATGCAAGTTATCATCATGCAATGGGCCCCAGGTCACCTAGTAGACCCTGCATAGCATAATGTCTATGGCCTATGTGTCCTATGTGGTCTGTGTCTCAAAATCTGAAATTTCAAGAAAAGCTCAGTAAAAACCTCTATTTTATAGTTGTGACAATGATAGCAACCTCTCACTGCTTTAAAGCGATATCCTAATTTCTGTAGGGAACTCTCTCTAGGCAAAAGAATGTTGCCACTTATGTTATTGAAACATATATATCACTACATTATAATTCTTGAATGAGCTTTTTATGACCTTTTTGAGGTACAAGGCGTTAAAAACCCTCCAGTGATAACATTATTTCATCCATTGTCAGTGTAATGTGTAATATCCTTTATGAGTGATGTGCCCATGAATGCGCCTATGTTGCTGATGTATTGCTCTTCAGTTTTCAAAATACGTCATGTTGTGGTATTATATCAACGAATGCATACGTATGGAAGACAGAAGGCTGTAATTTGGCAATGGTTACAAGACATTTCTCATTTATGTTACATTACAAACAGAGAGACAGGAAAATTGATTAGCATGATACATTACACATATACACAATATAGTTTTTGGCATTTAGAAAGGCAAAAAGGCATGTAATAAGTATTGATTTGGTTCTCATGAGGATACATATTTTTCGTTCTCTTTACAGACTTACAGATGAGGCCTGAGCACAAGCCTGTATTACATTTAAAGCAATGGGATTCCATCATCAGACAACTCACGAATTACAACCCTGATACAGAGCGCCCTCTGTTGTATCTCAGGAGAGATGCTCTGCTCACCGTAGAAGAAGAGAGAACGGTGAGTGATGGAACTTTCAAATTAAATTCTTTTTGCTGGGGAGGGATGACAGCAGGTTTTAAGGAGGGCTTTTGTGTTGAGATGGTGTTTCAAGGAGGAGGGGATGGTCAAAGGAGAAATGGAAGAGGCATGTAGAAGAGGAGATGAGGGGATAAAGTGGAGAGTTGGGGTAAGGGCAATTGCAGCAAGTGTGAGATGAATCTGGCCAGATTTAAAAGTTTGATTTGATGATGATGTTAATAATGATGATGATGTTAATGATGATGATGATGATGACAATGATGATGATGAGGAGGAAGCATTAAAGAATGAAACATGGTGTAGTGATAGTGACTTTTCATGTATTTGATAAATGCTGATGGACATTTGTCTTGTAGGGACAATGGCCTTTCCATTGAAAAGGGAGATTGTGCTTAAATTAAAGCATGATAAAAAGTAGATCATCTAGATAGATTATAACCAGTCTATTCATTTCTTTCTGTTGATTTAGATTCGAGACCCCCAAGCGATCAAGATGCTGTTCGATGAAAGTTTGCTGAATGTGTTAAAAGGAATGTATCCATGCAACGATGCTGATGCGATCACCCTAGCAGGAATTTATATGCAGATTACATATGGCGATCATGATCCAAAGAGGCATAGAGCTGGATTCTTGAAGTAAGTCCAATGTTTTTAATTATGGCATGGTAACAGGGCACAGCAACCTATCACAACAGTGTAGGAATCTCATGTAGGTGACGGGCGATTTCACCCATTTCAACGACCCAAATAGCCCCTAAAATCCCCCCCCCCCATTGCATGCTGTGGGTTGACCCTTCTTTTTTGAGTCACTCAAGATATGCCACAAACAGTATTCAAGATGATTTAGAAAATTAATGTTCTAAATGTCAGAATTATGTTTTTTTTTTACTGCATAATTGCTTGTAAAACTGAAAAAGTAGCCCTTAAAATGAAAGAAATAGCCCCCAATGTGGAGAAAAAGATAACCCCTAAAAAACAAAAATGATTTCCTAAACTGAATGACAATCAAGGTTTCCATGGTAGTTACCATTAAATGTCAAAGTTATCATAATTGTAAGTCTTATGAAATTGAGCCCCTATACAAGCTAAAGTTAAATAATCACAATAAGCAACAATTTCTTAGATGCTTTAACCCTATTAAGGCAGGGGTATTTTGGGAGTTCATATTTTTTGGTCGTTGGCTGCGCGATCACGCCGAAAATTGGCATGCAGGTTGTCTAGGACATAATCTACAAAATTGAATAGTAATTCATTTCATGCAAATTGCTATTAAGTGATTATGCTAATTTATATGTAATTAGTATGTGAAATCATACTTTTCCCTCTAACTCCCTAAATAAAACTCCAAATATTCTAATTTTGGGTTTGCAAACTTTTTGTGGTTTTCTTAGCAAGGGTACATAAAAAAAGGGATATCAGATCATTTTCTTATGTATTATATTGTTTTTGCAATTTCTTATGCATTTCTTTGTTTTTGGACTTTTTGATTTTCATTGTTTTTTTCAATGAAATCTGTTGGGGACTCTAAGTTCTGAGATCGTAAACAGCATAAAAAATACATTTGAAACAGCGAAACTAAAAATAATCATACTTTATGATTTTTTTGGTTGAAAACACAATTTGCATTTAATTTGTACACAAAATCACATTTTTGAGCAATTTTTGGTTTGACATGCACTTACATAACGTTGCGTAATTTCGGAACCGTGTCCCCGGGTGATGCAAAACTAGTCTCAAAAGTTGTGCAAGAGTTGAAAGTAAATAGTCAGCGAGCGGCGCGGTTTAAAAAAATTCAGGCTGCAAAAATATCGCGCGAATCATCGAAGGGGAGCCTCAGAGGCCCCCCCGGCCGTGATAGGGTTAAATGATGCTGAATTATATTTGGATTTTGTACCGCCAAATTTGTATATTTAGTGTAAAGATTACTTGTGTCATTCAAATAGCTATGGTATGCAATCAACTTTCATAAAATTAAGCAAAACTTTAGAATGCTATCTTTTTCTTCTTTTTTTTTTACAATCATTGAGGTGCAATTTTCAGTGACGTACTTGTCTGATTCTTCACTATTTATTCAATCAACTTGCTGTCTGGCTGGACAGATATACCCTAGTTGATGAAGATGATGAATAATACAGATTGATGATAGCTCAGTAAAATGAATGTTGTTGGACTTTCTTTTCCTTTGTTTACAATCATGTTATCTGGTAATTTGAAATTAAAGAATAATATCATTTACCAGAATCTTTTTTTAAACTACAAGTTTTCTTACTCCTAACTATACATGTGTCACATACTTCTATTCATCCACTCTCCATTTATGACATATATTCATGACATATGTTCATATCATTTAAAGTGCTTCGATTATTATTATTATCATATTTTTGATATAATATATTTCATTATTATAGCAACATCAACCTGAGGCATTTCATACCAAGCATCAAATTAGAGGGCAAAGGTCAAAGTTCACGGAGCATGAACTGGGCACAGAAGATCGTCAATGAACACCGGAATGTCACGCAGAAAGGCATTAGAGATGTGACGGTAAGTGCATACAGAAACTCTCCCCTGCTGAGAACTTGGCCGCATTAGGAAAATGAACCGTGCTTGTTTTTCTCTGGCTTTCATTTTTGTCCCACCTGCATAGCAGAGTGAGACTATAGGCGCTGCTTTTCCGACGGCGGCAGCGGCGGCAACAACCGAAGGTTCAGTTTTGGAAATGACAGCATAATTTAGAAAGTATATGGACCTAGTTCATGAAACTTGGACATAAGGTTAATCAAGTATTACTGAAGATCCTGCATGTGTTTCATGTCACATGACCAAGATCAAAGGTTATTTGGGGTCAATGAACTTTGGCCAAATTGGGGGTATCTCTTGAATTACCATCATAACTCTGTAAGTTTATGGATCTGTAGTGTAGTAGGTTTCACGGTACATCATGTATCTTTCTTGGGCAAGTGTTGGTCCTGAAAAGGACCTTCCAATCTCGACGTTTCGACAAGTGTGTTCTTGTCGTCCTTGGGAGAATGGATCTGATTCATGAAACTTGGGCATGAAACTTCATGAAACTTGGACATAATAGTAAACAAGTATCACTGAACATCCTGTGCAAGTTTCAGGTCACATGATTAAGGTCAAAGGTCATTTATGGTCAATGAACCAAATTGGGGGTATTTGTTGAATTACCATCATAACTTTGAAAGTATATTGGTCTAGTTCTTAAAACTTGGACATAAGATTAATCAAGTATCACCGAACATCCTGTACTCTACTTGGTGATCACCGTCTTCAAATTGGCAATGCTGCAATGTTCCCTTCTTGTATAGTCTTCTCATCTCATTTTTGCACATGGTTTCTGCTCTGATTCACATTATGCAGTTAATACAGTTGGCCTTCCCATCGTATGACCAATCATATGATTCAATTCAATTCATTTATTTTCTCTCAATATTTTTACATTTACAATGATAGTTCAATATACATATTTACAAAATATAACATTTAAATCATTTTATAATACAATAATACTATGAAATCAAAAGAGGAGACCAACTAAAAGCAGAGCTTGTAGGGTGAAGGCCCCCTTTTATAAATATATTTTTTGAATGAAAAATAAAATAAAGAAATAAACAATATACAAATAAAAAAATATAAATAATAATAAAAATAAATGATTCAGTATACACTGTATACAGATATCATAAAATGATTAAACATATGTACAAAGAGAAGTTAATAAACACATTTACATATTAAGTTCTGAATTACATCAATACTTTGGGAAAAAACAACAATCTAATATGAATTCAGAAGATATTTTTAAATTTTTCCTTTGAAATTTTATATTGAATTACATTGTATGATATCCTTTAAAAAAGATTTCCATAATTTTGGACCAGTAAAAACAAATTTTTTCTGTGCAAACGATGTTCTATTCAGAGGTAAATGAAAGGAACTTGCATATGATCATGGTGGTATCACATGCTGGACATGTTTTATTAGTATTATATGGCTTTTGCATTTATAAATGATTCAAATTTCTCAAAATATAACATGTTCAACACAAAAAGTGTGTATTTCAAAGAAATGTATTTTGAACAGAAAACTACAGCAACCTTAAAAAATGTGAGAATGGTGAATCATGTTTCATCTAATAAACGTAATTGTACAATGGCAAAAGAAGGACTGTCATTATAAGCGGAAATGTGTTTGAAATTGTATCTGGGCAATTCTAATGTAATAGCGGGGGATGTCATTCTTACACTAAAATTTTGTGCATGTCAACAAAGAAAATCTGTTTTAAAAATGTATAATATTGATTGATTGGTGGTGATTTTTTACCTGATTGCTAAGAAAGCATGAATGCTTGTAAGCAATATTGTTTTCAGATATCACAGCAATTCGTATTACAAACATAACATGTGACCCAGTTCAAACTTCAGTTAACACTTAACATTGTCATTCACTATTCTGTACATTTCAACAAAGAAAATCTTTTTTTTAATGTATAATATTGTTCTCAGATATCACAGCAATTCATTTTACAAACATAACATGTGACCCAGTTCAAACTTCAGTTAACTCTTAACATTGTCATTCCCTATTCTGTACATTTCAACAAAGAAAATCTTTTTTGTAATGTATAATATTGTTCTCAGATATCACAGCAATTCATTTTACAAACATAACATGTTAGCCAGTTGAAACTTCATTTAAAACTAAACATTGCCATTCCCTATTCCTTGAAGATGGAATTGAAAAAAATAAATAAAGAAAAAAATATATATATGATGTGGAAGAGGTTCATCGTGGCGAAGAATTTAGTAATAGAATTAACCAGCTGTCTCACGATGGATCAAACGTAGTTGCATCAAGGTCCAACATGTCTATCTCTCAGTGACAGAAATAACAGAACATGGGTTCCTCTTCTACTACGTTTGATCCATCGTGAGACAACTGGTTAATTCTACTACTCAACTATATATATATATATTTATATATATATATATATATATTTATATATTTGTGCTACTGCTACAGCAATTACTGCTACTATTGCTGAGCTACTAGTATACTTGTAATAAATCCAATGTGTTAACATTTTAACAAAATTACAAAGTTACTGCTACTATAGTACTATTATGTCTATCCAGAAAAGAAATGTTCTGTGGATCTGGCTATTGCAATAAAAAACTAGAATTAAATGTTAAACAGGAATACACTACAAAGCAAAAGAGGGAGGAGAAGAAACGAGGAATGAACAAATGACCATTAACTATAACTCAGGGAGACTTTTACAAATTCTGTAGCTATTCCAAAATCAAATTGAAATGAAGTTTAAAAGCCATTGTAGTTATTTATCTTTTCTATTAAAAATGTAAGTGCTTGGATAAAGATATATATAATAGAGTTGAGAACATTCATGGGTTGCAGAAGTCTATTTCTGCATGCCATTTTTTCTGTCCTATTAACAAAGTACTGCTTTACTGAATTACTGTTTATTTCTATATTTTTCATTAACCCAGCAAATTTCTAATTTTAACCAATTGTTTTTTATAAAATCAATGAATGGATTGCCAATATCAGTGAAAGCAAGAGGTCATAAGAGCTTTTGATTGTAGTTGCTGAAGATTTGTACCCACATTGCAGTGTCTTCTTCCACCTTCTCACCGACATTGATGTAAAGTTTGAACATGCACCTTTATTACTCAATTTGTTTGTATTCCACGCCTCTTCCTGAACGAGCATGTTGATAGTGAACTTTGTTCTCCCAAATTCATTCTCACTCCAGCATGTGTAAATGCCAGTTATGTTTTTAGTCACATATTTAATAAGGAGAGCACCATGGGGAAGAACAGAAACCCCATGAGCATGATGAGGGGTGGTGTTACCAATAGAGATTGGTTGCTGTCTGTTAAATGTAACTGACCAATAAATGAAGTTTGGCGTGATGACAGGGCAAGGTAGTTCAACCATTGTATCGCCAACAAACGAAAGCAGAGTTTGATCTGGTCCAGAGCACAGTTGAAGTCGACATCGTAGATTGTCAGCAAGGGCCTCTTCTGTCAAGGTAGATTTCACATGAAGCAGAGGATCTTCACATATTATCTTATTGTATTGATTAAGTTTACGAGCTGCTCTGATGAGGTCGCAATCACAGGACCATGGAACATCGTGAAGATTCATCATTATCATCTTCACAGAGAATGTCAAGAACCCAAGGTCAAGTTTGGAAAGTCTGTTGCCTGCAAGATTTATCTCCAATAGGTATGTTTGATACTGTAAGGAGCCCCATTCAAAGAACACAATACGATTGTCTGCAAGATCAAGGTTCCAAAATCTATGATGCTTGTGAAATGCATCTCGAGAAATGTTCATGATTTTATTCCCAGATAGATAGAGTGTGTATGCCTTGCTATATTGTGGCAGACAATCCTTTGGAATTGAAATTAAGCTATTGTTGGACAAATCGATAATCTCTACCTGCTTCATTGACATCACTGCACAGTGAGATCCAAGGTCATTTGAGGAGAGATTTAAGATGAGAAGATTAGGGAATTCTGGGATGGACAAGTTTTCCTGGTTGTTGATGAAGAATGCTCGAAAGGCGGAATTCTCTGAGACATCTAGAAATTCCACCAATTGAAGATCTTGCAATACCTCCGTGGTTATGTTTGAGAATGGAAAGCGACCGAGGTATGCCCCATAGAGGCCGTTGATCTGTGAAAATGGCCGATTTGAAATGTACGTTAGAGGATTGTCCCCCAGTCTAAGATACCTGAGCCTTGGGATATATGAGAACACTCCAGGTGGAAGGGACACCAGATTATTTCTTTCCAGATTTATTCTGTGGACTCTCTGTAGACCAAAGAAGGCTAAAGAAGATATATGAGCTATGTGGTTATCATCCAAATGAAGAAACAAAAGCGAGGATGCTGAGATGAATGTGAAGTTGGGTATAGAGGCAATCTGATTTAGACTTAGGAAAAGCCCTTGTAATTCTGATGAAATCATTACCTGTTTGAAGTTTTTAAGGTTATTACTGCATGCTAAAATATTCCTTCCAGATATTGAACTTGAATTGAAAAATCCGATGGCATTACTGTTGATGTTTATATATACATGTTTAGCTACTGAAATGACCCGAGTAATGTGGTTGCCCTCTATATTAAGATAAAGAAATGTTTCTTGATTTAATAAGTTATTCAAGTTAAAATCAGTCAACTGATTGTGACTAATATCAAGATTTTGAAGAGTGTGCATGATTGGTGTTATTATATTAATCTCTGTGATGAAATTAAATGATAAATCCAAATGTTGGAGGTTTACTATACTCGAAAAGTCGTTTGGGTTTATTACGCTTAGTCTGTTATGACTGATATCAAGTTCAACAAGAAACGACATTGAGCCAAGAAAAGCGAGACTGCAGATTTCATTTTGGCTGAGGTTTAACACAGAAAGTTGAGGTGTGGAATTGAATGTTGACTTGTGTATGGTGTGAAGCATATTGCCGGACAAATTTAACTCTTGGAGATGTGCTAATGGTGTAAAGGTAGATAATTCTGACAGTTTGTTATTGCTCAGTATCAGACTGAGTAATTGGGATGAGCCTATCAAATATGTATCATCCCAGGTTGTTATGAAATTCTTAACAAGCACTATCTCCTTTAGATTTGACAAAGTTCTAAAACTGGTGAGGTTTCTTATTTGGTTGTTAGTCAAATGTATATACTTTATATTTTGATGACCGTTGACACCAAATTGTACATTTGTTATCATATTGTCTTCAGCCCAAAGCGAATTCAGCAAGGGAAAATGAAGTAGCGGAAGTGTTTCCAGTTTATTGTGCTTGACATTAAGATATTCCACTTTCGAGTTATTCCTTCCATTTGATATGTTCATTTTTAGCAAGTTGTTGTTACAAAGAATGAGTGTTACTGATGTGAGGAAGGAAGCTTCATATTTGAAATTGATTATGTTATTGCCTGTTAAATCTATGCTTATTATGTTTGGAATATTAGTGAATGCTGGTGCACCTATAAACCTTAAGTGGTTGTTGTTTAAGAAGATGTGCTTTATGTCTTTCATATTCTTGAAGGGCAAGGCATCCACAATGTAATTTCTTTCGAGGTTGATTGTTTCAAGAGAAGGAAGGTGACTGAACGCAGTGTCACTAATGCTTCGTATGAAATTGAATTCCAGTGCAAGTGTCTTGAGGTTCTCCATTGGTTGTAGATTGTCCATGTAGTCAACTTCATTATGTGATATGTCAAGATCCGATATAGCCCTTGGATATGCAAGCATTTTCGTTGAAATATCAGTAATAGCATTTCCTTTCAAATTCAAAGCTGATACTCTAAAGTGAATTTTGGGTAGTTTCTCGAGTTTGTTAAATGCTAATTGAATCAATGAAAGGTCCGTTTGTGAGGTATTACGAAGTATCGGATGATGCAACTTGGTGATATGATTGCGGCTGACTGATATCTCAATAATAAGAGGTAAGGAACCAAGGTATGGAACGTTCTGAAGAAAATTTGAATCAAGCACGATAAATGCCAGTTTTGGCGTGTCATCAAAAGTATTCTCTTCAATGTAGCTTAGTTGATTGTGGGACAGAAGGAGCAAAACCATTTCCCGTTGGCAGGGAAAAGACTCTTTATGTAGTGAAGTGATGAAGTTTCTTCTCAAGTCAAGTTTGCCAACGTCACATCTGAGGTTTTCTGGGACAACATCAAGGTTACGCTCAGTGCATTCTATATTTACTGCATAGCCCCTCCTCACACAGTCACAGATGTCGAGACATCGAAAACAGCAAGAAGTTCTCCAACACAAGAATACGAGATATAGTAAGAAATACATGTTCGTTTTGATATTGAAGTACATCGATCCCAATGCCAAATGCAATGAAAACATATCATTGATATCAATATTTTTTTTTAATGATTTTACAAATCTGTTTTATGAGAAATCACTCTGGAGCTGAGAAGAAATATTCTTTTTGTCCCTTCTCCACTGAAAAAAAATATTCTTGTGAAGTTAAGAGTAGAATTTCTCTTATTTTATCCTCTCCTATCTTTGGAATTGCTTGCTGGATTGGTCTTTGTTTCAACATGTATTTTCTAATTTGAGAAATTAGTTGTTCTAGGACGAGAGCTAAAGGTAATTTACCTTGAAAGGCTAAATAATAACTGATTAATATAATACCAATTTAATAAATTTGCATAAATACGTCACCATCTTATTGTATGCATTTACCAAGCTAAGCGCATTTTTGATGCCCAGTTTATTACTTCATGAAGGTAGATGCACTAGTGTAATGTGTTTTTTTTTCAAGAAATACCTTAGGCTATAATGGGTAATTAATGAAATTATTTTTCTTGATTCAATCTTGGAATGAATAGAAAAGCAGTTGTGAAATAGGTGTGTCAATGGCGAATTATCAGTTTGCCTATTACATCTTTGTTTTAGTACGGGAGCAAAATCTCATAGGAGCCCTATTTAAGGAGTTCATACAACCCTCACCACAGAAAAGGTTTGACACCATAGGGGGATATTATGGACCCTCTTAATTACTGCTAGCTAGGTAGTAGTCTCAAATTATGGTATCACTTTTTCTCTACAGATGAATTTAAAGAGCGGTGTAAAATAGCAAAAAATGAAAAAAAATCAATAATAGGGTAAGGTGAAATGTAAGTTCCCACATCTCCACTTGTATATGTCATGAATACATCATTCATGTATCAAAATGTTGCTGGGTGACAGCTCTCTAACATTACAGTAACATTTAAAAGTGAAGTATAGATATCAAACCTTCAAAATATAGGAATACACTCATGGCCAATATCCACTTCTATCTCAAGTAGATATGAAAAAATTGATACGATATAAAAGTGATTTTGTGTTAAACATGAGGCACTCTATATATCTACATAAAATATGCATTATTCATAAGAAAATGAAGATTTTGGCAATATTTTTTAACATTTCAGATATGTTTAAACTGCCATATATGGGCTATTTTTCACATTCTTGTAGTGCCGTTAGTTTAAGATCCGATGCTGCATGAATCAATTAGCATTCTTGTTCACTGGGGATATGATCTGATCTGAACCATATTCCATTTTCTTTCTTCAAACTATTTTTTCCTTCTAATTTATTTAAAGTGTAAATTGTTTTATAGGGTTCAATGGCCGAAAGGCCTCCCCAGGGGGGCTGCCAAAGTTACCCCATCCTTTTTCTGAGGTTTGTCTATTTTTTATGGAAAATGTGCCATTTTGAAGTCCCTATTGAGGCAGATAGCATTTCTACTATGTAGTTTACCATTTTATCTTCATTCGAAACCACGTTAAAAAAAAGAGTAACCTTTTATCTATCTGTTATGAATAAAGAAGTGCTGGCAACCTTCTCGCTCAGAGGGGCTGCCAAAGTCAGCCAGCAATTAAAAAGCATTTTGTCTATTAATGTAAAAATCTGCTATATTGAGGCCCCATTGAGGCAAAAATAACATTTCTGCTATGTAGTAAAGCCACTTTTATTGTCATGAAATTCTTTACGGTTAACTTGCTTAGGAGCCATAGCAAAATTAAATCCTAATGAAAAGCCCTGATGTTCATTCTCAGACAACTGATGTTGACAATAGTTTTGCTAGGATGCAAGTTGTGTCTCGGCTGGTGTTTGTTGAAACATTGTCATGACAAAATAGTAGGCTTTTTTATACCAGCTACATGTAAAGAAGTGCTTGGACATCGATGCCTCTACCACACAGAGGGCTGCCGAAGTTGCACACCCCTTTTCTGTATTTTGCCTATTAATGGGAAAATATGCCATTTTCGAGCCCCCAATCAGGCAAAAACCTGTTTTCTGCTGTAAAGCAAGTCACTTAAATTGTCTTAAAACTACTATGAGACAGAAGAACACTTTTTCACTATAAGCTGCATATAACAAAGTGCTAGGAAATCGAAGGCCTACCCCCTCATAGGCTTTTCTATACCAGCTACATATAAAAAAGTGCTGGGACATCGATGCCAAAAAGCTGATTCCGCTGTAAAGCAAGCCACATATATAGTCTTAAATCTATATGGAGATGAAAGAGTAGTTTTTGTCTCACCTGTCTCACCTGCATAGCAGAGTGAGACTATAGGCACCGCTTTTCTGACGGTGGTGGCATCAACAATAAATCTTAACCGAATGGTAAGTTTTTGAAATGACAGCATAACTTAGAAAGTATATGGACCAAGTTCATGAAACTTGGCTATAAGGTTCAATCAATTATTACTGAACATCCTGCCTGAGTTTCAGGTCACATGACCAAGGTCAAAGGTCATTTAGGGTCAATTAACTTTGGCCAAAGTGGGGGGGGGGGGGTAATCTGTTGAATTACCATCATAACTTTGAAAGTTTATGGATCTTATTCCTGAAACTTGGACATAAGAGTAATCAAGTATCTTTTAAAAAATTCATCCTAGTTTCAGGTCACATGACCAAAGTCAAAGGTTTAAGGTCATTGAACTTTGGACATTTTAGAGGCTATTATAAGATTGCTGTCATAACTTTCAAAGTTTATAGATATAGTGTATAAAATGTGGATATAGGGGTAATCAAGTTTCACTGACAAGTTTTAGGTCACATGATCAAGGTCACAGGTCAATGACTGTAGTATTATATCATATGAATGGTGTTTTTTGTGAATAATTATTTTATAGTAGTTTTCAAAGTCAGCACTGCTGCTATATTAAATCACATGATGCAGGTGAGACCGCCAGAGGCATTCCACTTGTTCTAATTATCCCTTTGGGGTACTTGTAAAATTAAGAAAAAATGCCTTGATGCTAAGCATTATAGTTGTCTTGGCTGCATTAGTCAAATGAACCGTGCTCGGTCTTCACTGGTTTTTCATTTTCTTACTATTCCTTTGTAGTAGATATAAAATCTAGAATAAAAAACACTGGTCATGTGATGCTAAGCATTGTAATTGTCTTAGTTTAACTTAATATTTTTTGTATTTTTATTGAAATTGTATGATACTGTGATATCTCTATTTTTATTGACCAAGCTTGTAATTGACTAAATCTGTTGGAAAATATCTGTTTCACCCCCAATGTAGACATACTTCAAAATATCTTGCCATTTTGGCTGAAAGAAAAAAAGAAAAAAAAACTAATTTTCTTGCACAAGGATGAACAATACTTGTGTTTGATGACATTACATGCCTCAAATTGATTTTGTTTATACCCCCCCCCCCATCAATCGCCTCCGTGAAATTTAGCACTGAGGTGTTTTTGTTATGGTGGGGACTACCTTTATGGCATTTTTTTTTTCATTTTTGTGGGATTGTACCTTATGTGAAAACAGACACATCAAAGCGCAGCGCATTAGCAAGCACTATACATAACTAGCCATGATTACGTAGGAGAACCAACTAAAATGGATCCTTATTTTAGAAAAACTTGTTACCATGATTACAAATGCACAATTTTAATGACAATTTTTCTATCAGCCAATCAGATTGAAGGATCTTGGTAGCATTAGTCTGTTATTGCAAATTTGTTATTTTAACAAGTTTTATGAAACTGGTACCTGATGTACTTTTAGATCACAGGTTTTTGGCTTGGCAGAGCATAACATATGTGATTTTTTAAAGCTAATATAAAAAATACAAATTCCTGATGATTAAGTACATGGCCTATGAGAAAGTTGTCCTAAATTATGATAAATCATCGCTAAACCTTGGTTTTGTTTTTTTCTGGGATGCACTGTATAACACTAGTCCCTTATCAAAACTTACCCAGTTTCCAATTTCAAATTTACATGGTCTGAGGGATCTCAATTTTAGAGACAGCCTTAACTTACTTATTGCCAAACCAATTTCTTCACAAACTGTTTTCACTCTGTTTTACTTACTTTTCGGCTCATACATTTGATGACCAATGTTGGATTCCCTTTAATGGTGTCATTTGTTTGTTTTTATTGACCAAGGTTGGATTTTTCTTTAACGATATATTTTGTTCCTTTCCATGTTTAGAAATTGCAAATGATGTACTTGGAGAAATGCCGGTCATTCCCTGTGTACGGCTCGGCCATATTCTTTGGGTCGGCTCAACTAGGGGGCAGTCGTAGAGGTCAAGGAGGGTCACAGAGGTCACCGGCGGCATTTGTAGGGGTCAACTCAAGAGGGATACATCTGATAAATGCTATTAGTAAGGTGAGATGGATTGCAGCTTTTTTGTTGCTTTCAATAAAGTAGGATCTCAATTGATCTGCTCTCCAAATTTTGTGAGTGTTTTGAGTTAAAAGAATGTTGTGTTATACATGGAAATCTGTATGTATTGACAACTACTTAGTAGTTCTATCCCTGGCCTCTTTTCTGTGGGTACACATTCCGATGAGGAAACAGTATGCTTCTAATATGAAATGCAACCAGTCCTTAGTAGAAGGGTTATGTTTATACACCTTAGCAGTTGATCTTAAGGTTAATATAAACAAAAATTTAGAATACGCTTATTTGATTGGTTAAGATTTGGTTGTGTTTGATTTCGAATAATTTTTGTTTGTTGATTTATTTTTTAAAGTTATTTTATTTATTTATACATTTATTCATTGATTTATTTATTTA
Organism: Lytechinus variegatus; assembly: GCF_018143015.1. Taxonomy (NCBI): domain Eukaryota; kingdom Metazoa; phylum Echinodermata; class Echinoidea; order Temnopleuroida; family Toxopneustidae; genus Lytechinus; species Lytechinus variegatus. The sequence goes on along the minus strand of NC_054740.1, from coordinate 55,279,887 downwards.
TGTATTCATTTATTTATGTTTCATATATTGATATTTGTTTTGAAGGCAGGTTATGGATAATAATTGATGTTAGCAGATAACTAGTCACCAAAATTGTGTTTTAAATATCTACAAATGTCTGACAGCCTGGTCTTGCATGATATTATATTCTTGTACAGAGACAATTTGTGTGTTCATACATAAGTTTCATTCATCTAGTCATATTACTGTATTTGTTAATGTGTGCATGTAATTTGTGATGTTCTTTAATATGCAGATGATGATTCTGAGTGTGGGTTACAAGCAAGGATTGACGTGGGAGGTGTCGAGTGATATGCAGACGTTGACGTTATTAATCCAAGATGGTAATGGCTATCGGTCACTACCGGTCAAGACAAAGCAGGTATGTATTTACCCTCTTGGTCAGCTTGTCCCAATCTCACGCAGATTGAGGACTCTGGATAATACCTTGTTGGCTGAAATATTTCTTTACTTTAAGTGAATTTTTCCTGTAAAATGGTCGGGAAATATGTGCTTAAAGTGATTCAATTGCTAGGAATTACATTTCTACTGTAACATGTTCAGATTAATTCATATACGTTACTGTTTGGACATGGTGTTAAAGCCGAATATATTTAGTCGTAGCAAACAAATGTGAAGGTTGTTGCATTCCTTTTTGCTACATGAATACTTGTAATGCATAATACATTAGACAAGTAATATGCTCACAATATTGCATCTGGGCCCCGTCTTACAAAGAGTTACGATTGATCCAATTGATCGTAACTCTATGGAAATCCATCAGTGTTATAATCTTTTCTACAGGACATTTGCAAAATGTCCTTTGTAAACAAAGGAGATCACACCCAATAGTCAAGAAATCAATGAATTTATGGATATACACTCTTATCTAGAATTTCTAAAAATTAAAATGCATTTTATATGTTGACTTTGCTGGCTTTCCATGGTTGCAATTGCTTGGATCAATCACAACTCTTTGTAAGATGGGGCCCTGGAAGGATGAATAACACATGTACAACATGTTGCGAAAAAGTGGCTTGTATCTGTGACAATAATGATTGATATTACGTTATGTAGATTCGAATCAGTGATTGGTCAATACGCCATTACGTGATCATAGTTGCATGGATCCCATTTGATATATGCTAGGTTTTGACGTCACCTCAGGGAATATAACTGCGTTGTATTGTAAACTGTGAGATGACATTCACTGAGGTGACATCACTTGCTGCTTATAAGTTGCGTAATCGTGTAGTTTACTTGATGTACACGCTTGTGTTTGCATGAAGAATTACGCCCTTGCTTTATTTTTCCAAAATGTTTCTATCATGAAGTAGATGGATCAGAGCTGCAGCAAGAAATTTGGGTTAATGTCAAAGCCACGATGTATGCAAGCTCTCATGGAGAATCTACATAGATGTAATATATAAGATATTGACGGGTCTATCTTTTGATAAATCACATTTCAAATCCCCACCGAAGCTATATTGTTCCCCTCGGGAGAATATTTTCCCTTGGGAGAATATATTCCCTTGGGGGGAATATAACTGCGTCAGGGGAATGAAACGTTATATTCAAACATTAGGTAGGCAGTATCAGTATAATATTGCATGAAGAAGACCCTGTGAATATCATGTATATTTTGTCAATTTCTTAGCCCTTGACATTTTTCTTTTAGAATCATTTAACACATTCTTTTTATTTCATAAATGCAAACACTTGGGTCACCATTTTATTGGACTCTGTTCAAACTCCTTTTCAGGTCATTACCACAACTGATATTTATCTTTCATTGACACAAGCATTATATTCTTATTTCTTTTTCTTTGTTTGTATTTGTTGTTCACAGTCTGCCATCATCAGCAATCTAGCCAACAAGCTTTCAGGACGGATAAACCAAGAAGACCAGCCGTCGACGAGTAGAGCGAACAGCTTACAGAGGCATTGATCTGCAATCCTTATCACCCGTTGAACTGAGACCGTTTTCACCAAGTTTTGTTCACTTTCATGCATATGCATCTCAGTTAACTTCAGATGAACAACGACCCTAGACTCCTAACGTCACGTTGTATATCCGCACCACCGATACTCGACAGAAGCATATGATGCAGGGATTATACATCCGATGACCTGGAGCAGAAGTGTGTATTCATTTGTTCCTCAGTTTAATAGTTCGCATTCCTTGTTTGGTTGAGATATATGCAAATAAAAGGCTGACAACTCTCTCACGTTCTTCACATGCTACTAACGTCTCTGTGGATTACTTTTGACTTTTACCTCAATATCTCTGTGCTGATCATCCATGTTGACCGACCAGGCTAGTCAGGCTGCTATCGTCAAGGGCACCTGCTAGAACCCCAAAGGGAGCATTCCATCAACCAAATAGTCACTGATTTTCACTTATAGCTTTTATAAGCTACTGAAATCCTTGCATCTTATTGGCTCAGAGCAAGTTTGTGAAAATCATTGCTTCATTAAACACTTTCCTGTTTTGGGTAGCTCATATCTTGCGCACTTGAATATTACATCGGTTCACAAGTGGATGCTTGGCACAGATGAATTAGATCTAGGACAGTACTGTGAAATCCTCAAGTTTTCTACCTACATGTAATGTATCCCCCAAATTCTTCTACAAACCCTTCTCTGTTAAAAATTGTTTGATTTATGTCTAAGTTGCTCTCAAAGGAATGTTTTGAACCTAAGTGTTGCTTTGATGGCCAATTACTCCAAAATAACAAGTTTACTGAAATGGAATATGAAAAGAAAATAAACCACATAACATTAGAAATTTTAGTAGAATCAGATGTAGAATATTAAAAAGGATGGCTAAATTTTACGAAACAGGTGTGAGAATGAGAGTGCTGGCTGATAATGTTGCCTACTTGCCATTGGTTATATTTATTTGTTTTAATTCATTTTGGGTTTGGTTTGGCATTCAAAATAGATATTAAAACAAGTTTGAAGTTGTGCTACCTCAAGTGATGTTCGTGCAGGCTCCAATCCACTTCACTACCGCTACACTACGCTCCACCTACCCGAACATCAAGGTCCAAAACTCGCTCTGATACTCCGAGTGGCAAAGGTGGGTCTGAGCTCAGACCCTTGCGCTTGCGCATGCAATGTTTTGAAATCGGCAGCAAATTATTTATACGTGTGAGGAACTCGATGTTGGCTCTAAATCACCAATTTTGAGGCTAACCAGAGGATGGATATGGCGTGAAATTAGGATGAAAAGTAAGAAATTAAGCTTCTCGTTCTTTTAAAGCTAGTTTCGGCGTAGGATTTTTGCAATAAATATGCATTTTTTCCCACCTGTGCCTCTCGGAGTATCAGAGCGAGTTTTGGACCTTGAGGTTCGGGTAGATGTAACGGTAGTGTAGTGGAATGGAGCCTGCATGAACATCACTTAAGTTAAAGTCGTACATAACCAAGTACGTAGGAACGCTGTTGCCCGATTCAATATCTACTCTGTAGCAATACATGGGATCACCTGATCTCATGATCACATGATTGCATTCTTTCATAAATCTTCCTCATCTCATAATCCTCCACCTCCTATCTTATGTTGAAGATAAATGAAAAGAGTTGAGATGCTCTTGAGTAACCACACTGAACGTAGAAAACTGAAGTTTCTTGGTACAGCAAGCCAGATTCTGTTTCTCAATAGGCAGTATGCACAAATTAATGTCACTTTGAATATACTAAAACTTTCTAAAGTTGAAATGTGCATCTATAACAGAGAAAAATAGCTCAATATCTGCCAATATACTAAAAATATTGTGGTGTTAATTAGAAATAGAAAAATATAAAACAAATCATGATTTGAGTGTATATTTTGATATTCACAGTGACAGTTATGACTTTTTTTCCTCTATCTCTTTCTCCGAATCCTTTAATATTCTTCGTATTTTTTTCCATTGATGTCTTTCTCTCATTTCTCTTCTCTTCCCATTCTCTTATTCATTTTTTCTTTTTCATCCTTGACTTCTCTCATCATTTCAAGCATCAGGGTATATATCTATATATGTACATATATAGATAGGTAGATAGGCCGATAGATTATCTTTGTCATTTGCAAAATCATATCAACAAAGATTGTACAGATTTTTATCACCAAATGATATCACTGTAAATTTATTCTTATGATTGGAGATAATTGTCAATTATTTGTAAATGTGTGTATATATTTTGGATATAAAGATGTATAGATAAAGTTTATAGTACTAGATGTAGAATTTATAATAATTTTTCGCCTATGATATGCTAGGTGTGTAGGTGTGAATGTGCTTTGTAATGTGTTAATGACAGAAAGACATTTATATCTCATTTATAATGTGTTAGTGACAGAAAGACAATTATATCTCATTTCCTCTAACTCTTGAGTTAACGTCTTTTTGGCTTTTAACAGATGATGTAAGTCTATTTTTATTTAAATGCAACTCATTTATTCATCAAGTGCAAATTGTTTATAATTTCATTGTAAAGTGCTTCAATCATGTTTCAATCAAAATTGGCTTTGGATTTTGTTGCAATTTATTCAATATTTCATCAGTGATTATTATGTTTATTAAAATAAGTTATTGAACTATATGTTTAGGTTAATATATAATTTGTAAAAAATGTATGGGAACTTCTGGGCTCTTGTTCCGTCCTCATGGCTTTCTTCTTTACTGATACTTATCCAGTTGAGAATGCTTTCAACCCCTAACCCTTTGAATATCTAGCCTCTGGGCCCTGTGACATGAATAGGTGCAAGTAATATTTACAGTCGATTGTAAGTTTTGGTTTGCAGTAATCTTGCACTTATGCCTGATTGTGCAAAAGCTTGGTATATTTTATATTACAAGACTCTGACATGATAAGATTAGTGTCAAGCTTTAAACAAAAGTTTCACACCAAAAATATTCACAGAGCTTACAGATATATCATTTTCGTGAAATCATACAGAGATGTTTTGTGAGTCATAGGGCGAGTGGCACATCCAGACGTTGGTTCAAGATACTCAATGCTATTACTTGATATTTGAATGTATTGTTGCTGGAGATTATTTGTAACATTTGGCATTCTTTCCAATACAGAAAGAAAGTGACACAAGTACCGGTAATGCACCATATTTCGGTAAATATCAGATTGTGATGGTTTTATAGTGTTAGGAAAATGATACCAGCTAATACTTGTTTGATTCCATATGTATTGGATGACATTGTAAAATGTATTAAGTCTTAATCATGGATAGCTTTATCAAACAGACCTCAAGTAACAGATTTTTTTTCCTCTTTCATTATTTTTTTTCATTTATTTTGAATCAAGCTTTCATAAAGCAAGTCTTGCAGTGCCCCTGTAACCAGTAAAGTTGCAAGCGTTCTTGTTCAGGGGAGTGACTGAACTGTTATACCAAGGCCCCACTGTCGCAATGCGCACCACATTTGAAACCATGGACTGTATCGTGGAGTAATTGTAGTGATCGTATCAGATCTCGTCAGGTATTGAGGTTAGTCGTGGCAATCGTTGTGACTGTGAAAAAATTGTTAGATGACTCAACAGTTTTCAGGATCAGCTACGAAAGGCCAGTCATAACGGATTGCATGATAGTTGGAACGAGGTGTAACAATTGCATTTGCTCCTGCAACAATTTCTCCTATGGGCATTTCACACAAGAAGCCAATTATTGAATCTGATCAGCTGAGAGCAGATTAGTCTGTAATAATCACTGTAAAGTGGTGATAATAATGATATTTCTTATGTACATGTACCCAGGGTAGCCACTCTAGCTTTTATGACCTGTTATCCCAGCTGGCCGTACATAACATCATGTTATTATTACCCCTCTCCATTTATATGTCATCGTTCCCATTTTTAAAAGTCTTTAGAAAGTCTCTGCCGTGAGATCGATCCCATGACCTCCCATTCATGAGGCAAGAGCTCTACCACCGAAGCACCAAGTCAGATGAAACTTGAAATGCTCCCCATGTCGCAATAGGCATAGTGAACTCTGTTGTAAACACTGCATAAAAATGTTGGAAATTGATTAATCACATATTTATGTAATATCCAAAAAAGGGCTGTCAATATTCAAACATGCTATGGTAACAGGGGGCTGTTTCATAAACTGTTCGTAAGATAAGAGCGACTTTAAGAACGACTGGTGATCCTTTCTTACACGCTAAACCTTTCGCCAATGAATATACCATTTACCACAAGAAAGGATCACCAGTCGTTCTTAAAGTCGCTCTTAACTTATGAACAGCTTTCTGAAACACCCACCAGTAACTGGAGTCATGTGATTGCTTTGGATTATGGTAAGGCGTATTGGGACCCAGATGGGTGTTTCATAAAGATGTTGGTATGTTAAGAGCGACTGGTTATCCTTTCTTATGGGAAATGGTGTATACCAAAATGTTCATTGGTGATGGTTTACTAGTAGCGCATAAGAAAGGTTTTCCGGTCGTTCTCAAAGTCACTCTTACCTTACAAACAGCTTTATGAAAAGGCCCCCAGGTCAGGTTTGTTGTTATTTTTTACTGGACAGAAGAGCTATCATGATTTTTGGAGAGGAAAAAAATTGTATTCTCAAGTTATTGTGACCTTAAATTGGATTAATCTGTCATGTGTCAATAAGCTGTCTGGCTTATGTTCCATGTATTTCAACCAACAAACAAAAGGCAAGTGAAATACATGAATATATTTTTTTTTGCCTCAAAATTAGTGATTTAAGAGGGTATTCGGTTTTTAACTTCTTGATAAGCAAACATAATTTGAGGAGTGCCCATGATGTAAGGAGGCAGGTTGTAATAGAGGAGATAGGGATATATTTATATACAACTATCCCATGAATATATGTATTTCATAATCCACCGAGATTAACACAAATTCAGCAGTCTCAAACTTCAAACACAATTCCCATAAAACATTTTTGTTCTATTATTTTACTTCCAAACTTCACATTGGTAATTTTTTTTATATTCTGGTGAAAATTACAATGGTAGGATTGCATTTTGGTGCTGTCATTTACATTTGTACCAAGCTCAACAAACATTTCTAGTAAGCTTTATTGCCAAATATGTTTTTGTTTATAGTGAAACAATAAATATGATTTCATATGAACAGTCGGCTGCATCCAATGCTATAATCATTTCATGTTGTTATCCTATGTTATATTCAACTTCCAATCCCATTCTCTGTTAAGTTTGTCTGTTTATCCGACTCCTTTTTTACCCCCTCCCCCTTTCTCTCTTTCCTCTCAATCTATTCTGCCCCCTTCTCATTTTCTCTCATTGTAAAAGATTTTGTTTCATCTAAGGTTATTTTACCAACAGGGTACATCGTTTTAAAAAGGCCTTCCCTACATCATAAAAAGAAATACGATTACTGTAATCTCAAACCTACTATGACTGCTAAGGCATTCTACAGGAGAAATGTGATTTACACTTTTACTTTTAAAATTGGGCCATATCTGGCATTTTAGGGCCAACATTACTCTTTCATTTGGTTTTCTGTCAATTCTGAACCACCAAATCTTCATTATGAAAGAGAAAATTTCATCCTGACGAAAAGTTAATTGTAAAAATAGCATAAAAGTAATTAGAAAACCTTGGTGAAGATTTGAGAAAAATATATCAAAGATTGACAATTTTTTCTGATGTCATATGCGAGCGACTTCCCTATGTATCATGAAGTAGAAATCAATGAAATGTCATTTAAAAAAAAAAAAGTTTTTATTGTACCATTAGAATACCAACAGACAAATCATCTAGCATGTGATCCTGAAAGAAAGAAATTATGGGGCAGCTTCTCGTATATGACGCCACAAATAAAAAAAAACCTTACTATTCTAATAACTTTCTATATATATTTTTGATGGATTTTCCTAAAACCCTCACCAATATTTCTTACTTTCGTGTATTCCATAAAGTTTTCAAAATATCACTTTTCAGGTCTGATTTTAGAACATTGATTGGCGAGTTAAGTATGTCTCAATATTGATTATAAAACAAACTGCTTAAAATCACTTTTTCATAACAGCAATAAAAAAAATTGCCTCGCGATTTGGGCTCGCATCAATGGTTAAAAATATATTAACTGATGCTTCCTATTCATAATTACATAAGTGCTCGAAATGTCCAGTCTCCAGGCCATGACCAGATATTGATTCAATAATTAAATGGTCCCTTTTGTTTCATCTCGCGCTTAGCATGAGGGATAGGAAGATAGTCATCATTTTCATATGATGACATGTCCTAAGGATGTCCCGGTCCTATGTCAAAAGTCAAAGTAATAATAATGAAAAATATCAGCTCTTAATTAAGAGCAATTCATATCCACCTCATATTTTTCCTACAAAGTGCTTGAAACATAGAGCTGAAATTGAATTTTTCAGATCGGAATATCAAATAGTTGAAGCTCGTGCTTCTCGGTCACTTTGATTTTCATGATAAAAGATATATTTAGAATGCGTAGATTATAGGTCTAGACTGAAACGCGCGCGTGTATATTTATTAAGATACTAAACTTGTTCTCTATTTAAATCATCCAGTTTCGGATCACAATATCAACAATTTTCTGCTCGCCCTTTGTGCTTGCATTATTAATGTGGGAACATCTACTATTACTCATCATTTTCATGATTTACAAAACATAAATAGAATGTCCCGTGATCGGGTCTAGGCTCGATTTTTTCTGCTCGCGCTTCGCTCTCGCATCAATAATATTGTTTAGTTATATAGCTTTATTGTTTCAGGATTACAAAAATTTATTATTTTTTTGAAAATCTTCATGTAGAAATTTCATTTTTTTCAGCTTGCGCTTCGCGCTCGCATTATTTGATTACTGATATATGTAACGTATTCATGGCCGAGTGCAAGCAGTCCTTAACAGGTACCTCAATTTTCGATCCGTTCAAAACGTACATAAAAATTGTATGCTCGCGCTTTGCATTCGAATTATTAATGTAAGGAAGATGCCCAATTACTCATCCTTTTCACAATTTACAAACATGAATATAGTGTCTCGTTCAGTAGGTTTAAATCTCGAAACCTTCCGCTGGTGATTGGCGCTCGCATCAAGTGATTAATTTCACTTGTTTACAACACAAAAAAATTTAGTCCATTGAGATGGGTGTATAGAATGGTTGTAAAACTACCCCTATAGTGGATCGGAGCACGGATGATTCTCACCTTGTGAACAACCAACAACGGCTTTCAGCCATCTCCAAGAGAGAGAGATATATATATATGTATTTTCTTAATGCTAGCAGATAGCGTCTAAGCTGTTGTAATCAAAGTGGTTTACGAAAGATAAAGGTGACCAACAGAAAATAATATTTGTAATGATGCAAGACATCTTAATAAGTGATAGTTTAGTCCATGATTACCGAGTCACATTGTTCCTTTATTCGTGTATAAAACGTACAGTGAATCTAGCAGACCACTTTCAGCATAATCACATAGCATAGGCTATGGTGTCTTCGAATCACAACATTACATCTCTCCCTTTTTTCAGAGATAAAAGCTTAACCTTTTGTCTGGTATAATATGAGACATAACATTTTAATTGCATTGGGCAAGTGTTGTCATGGATATTGGCTAAACATTGTTTACTTCGAGATTTCAAGCTCTGGTATCTAAAATATTGTCTGGTATTCTAATTATTAAAATTGTGAGCTATTGACTGATCAATAGACAAATATTTGTTTCAGGTTTTGTTTGACTACACGTTTGGCTGGTATGTATATCAAATTCAAAACAATAAAGACCTATAGCTAGAGAAAACAAAACATCAACAAGTTGACTACAACTACTGATACATTATGCATACTGTACATTTGTAAATTAGCAGGCTTCATACATAATGTCATCTCACAAAATTGGCTGTATAATTTCCATACATCCACCTCCTCCTCTTAAGGGTGAAGAAGTGCATTTTGTAAACAAACACAATCTTGACAGTATCAACCTTCAGACTCGAATATATGTGGGATACATGAATACATTTGAAAAAAAAAAAACATCATAGTTGACACATTAAAAACTTATTTACAAGGAAAACAATGTTGCCTAAACAATTAGGAATAAACCTGTAATAAGATACCAGTATACGGAACAAATTCAAGATTTTCTTTGCATAATCAAAAATATCGTGGTGCACATGCATTGCCTTCTCTTTCTTATGTGTGAATCAAGAGGAAAATCTGAAAGATAGAAACAATAAACTGTGAGAAAGAAAATTCTGCCTTATGAATTTTTTTTTTCCAATGTAACATGCACCATGATAAGTGAATTCCTTTGAGAAAGAAAAAATACACAGATATGGCAATAATCAAATTTCGCATAATTATTCTGTAAGCCTTGTGGTTTGTAATTTTCTTGTTATGCAAATTTTAAAAACAAAAGCAAAATCCTGTGTAGAAAAAAACTACATGAATCAAACATACATGTGATCGTTTGAAAGCATTCAAAACAAAAAAAATCATGATGTACATAAAGAAAATAAAATGACACAATATCAAGCAAGATATTATCACTGTCTTGTCCGTTCAAATGATTATTGTTTTGTCATTTGGCCTGTTCTTGGCTAGAAAAAATCATCGTAACGCCTAGGGCGTCTGCGTTCACGGATTGGATTTCTCCGTGGAATGTCAGGCATTTGCTCATTGTCTTGTTCATTGTCAGAGCAGTCAAAGTCAGAGTCAGTGTTATCCACAACTAGAGACATATCTAGCACCTTAAAGAAAGAAGCATTTCGAGTTATTGTTTGCTTTCCACGACGTGCAGTGATCATGGATCCTTTGGTGCTGACAACGACAAAAGGCTTAGGGTCAAAAGGGGTCGTGAACTTGTCGACGTAGCCATCACGCTTGACAAGGACTTTGTCACCACATTTGAGTGGCGTCTGGCGCATCTTCATGTGTCGCTCCGCGTTTCGCTTCATTCGCGATTTATTCTGACTGTCGCGATCACGAACGCGTGAATTTTCAACTTGACGCGGAACTTCGGGGAGACGCGTACGCAGTGGACGGCCAAACATCAGTGTCGCTGGTGCTTCGCTAGTGGTTGCATGCGGGGTAGCTCTGTAGTTTCGAAGAAACCGGTATAACTCCTGTTTCCACGATTTGCTCTCAGCGACAGCTGTGCGGACGACCTTCTTCAGGGTACGCATCAGGCGTTCAACTTCGCCATTGGCTCTCGGCCAGCGGGGTGTAATTTTCCTGTGAGAGAATCCGAGATAATGTGCGAATTTTGCAAATTCTATGCTATTGTATGGAGGTCCATTATCGCTTCTGACAACTTCTGGGACTCCAAACATGGCAAACACGCGATCTAGCTTCGGGATAACCGCTTTCGCCGACGTGGAAGTTACGATTTCTACAACGGGATATCTGCTGTGGTCATCCACGATGACGAGTAAATGCTCTCCGCTGGGCAGATCTGCGAAATCTATGCTCACATTGACCCATGGACCGGAAGGTAACTCAGACATATTAATTGGGTCACGAAGATTGGACGCGGATGTGGCTTGACAAGGAATACACTGCTTGATTTTCCTTTCAACTATGCGGTCGATTCCAGGAAACCAAACCTTTTCTCGAAGGAGCTGTTTCGTCTTAACAACTCCCTGGTGACCTTCATGCGCGATATCAACAATACGCTCTCTTAGCACCATTGGAACCACAATGCGATTATTGCGTAGAACGAGATCAGAGGTCGCGTTTACTGTGAGATCATCTTTTACAGATTTCAGGCTAGCGATTTCATCATTACGCGATTCTTTCACAACCTTTTCCCATGAGCCTGATTTGATCGCTTCCATGCATAGATTGAGACTTTCATCAGCTTTGGTTGCATCCTTGATGTCTTGCAGAGACATCATTTTTGGCACCGCATGCGCACTGATGAAATTGATATGCTGCTCAGCAGCCTTCTCCTCGCGGCTAGTGGTTTGCGTGGACGGTAGCGGGTGTCGCGAGAGATAATCGGCCGGATTTGTCTTGCCCGGCTCGTAGGTGACACAGAATTCATATTCCTGCAACTTCAAGATCCAGCGCTCAATACGCGTTGGTGGCTTACTATTCGCGTTATTGAAGAGACTAACGAGCGGACGATGGTCAGTAATCACCGTGAAATTACTGCCATACACGTAGAGATGAAAGTGAAGAATCGCCCATGTGATGGAAAGAGCTTCTCTTTCCGTCTGCGAATAGCGTTGCTCAACGGGTGTCAGGGATCTGCTCGCGAATGCGATCACCGATGTTTTTCCATCCTTGGTTGTCTGTGCAAGTAGCGCACCAAGACCTACTGGACTCGCGTCGACGATCAGCTGCGTCGACTTTTCGGGATCAAAGAACGCATTTGTGGATTCCTCCGAAAGGCTATTTCTAATCTCCTGCATTGCTCGCTTGTGTTGCGAAGTCCATTCCCACTTCACCTTGTCCTTTGTGAGATCACGAAGTGGAGCGGAGAGTGTAGCCAGATTTGGGATAAATCTGCTACAATAGGTTACAAGTCCGAGAAGACTCCGCACTTCCTGCACATTAGTGGGGTCTTGCGCAGAAGCGATGGCCTGGACTTTCAGCGGATCAGGTGAGACACCATCACTGGAGAAAACATGTCCGAAGAACTCGATCTCACGCTTGCCAAACTGACACTTCTTTCTGCCTAGTGTCAGGTTGCATTCTCTCAGTCGTTGTAGGCAGGCATGTAGGCGCGTATGATGCTCTTCTGGCGTGTTAGCGTAGATCAGAATATCATCACTGATATTCAGGCATCCATCAAGTCCTTGCAGGGCAGTCTGGATCATGTGCTGAAACACCTCAGCAGCTGAGTTTACTCCAAAGTTCAGTCTTTTGTATCGGAAAAGACCGACGTGCGTAGAAAACACTGTCAGGTGTCTTGATTCCTCCGATAGTTCTATCTGGTGATAGCCTGCGTTCAAATCCAGTTTGCTGAAGATATTTGCGCCATTCACCTTCTGGATAATGTCATCAATGGTAGGTGTGACATGCCTTTCCCGCTTAATTGCACGATTAGGGGCACGCATGTCAACGCAGATCCGAATACCATTCTCACTGTTAGGCTTTTTCACAACCTGGATGGGTGATACCCAGGGAGTGGGCTCACCTTGTACTGGCTCGATGATGTCAAGCTTCTTGAGACGATCAAGCTCTTTCTCTGTCTGCTTTCTTACATGAAAAGGTACGCGGCGATGTTGGTGAGTAACTGGAGGGACATCTGGGTCTACATGCAGCGTACATGTGGTTCCTTTCAGCTTACCGAGTCCTTTGAAGAGATCGGCATACTGGTCCTCCAGATCAGTGGCAGATGGAATCGCATATGTAAGTGCAATCATGCGAAGTGCAATTCCCGTATTGCAGCTCAGAAGGGTGTCGCTGTCCCCTTCAACGACATGGAAAATAGCAGTGGTCGTGTTATCTTTGAAGCTGATCGTGCACTTGAATGTGCCAATTGTTGGCAGCGGTTCATTGCTTCCATAGGAAAATATTTTCACCTTGTGTCGATTCCTGTTAAGTTTCGGGCAGTCAGATAGCAGATTGTATGTTTTTCTGCTCATGACGTTGACAGTTGCGCCCGAGTCGATGAGAGCTTGAACTGGAGTGTTGTTTACGCAAACTGTAGCTCGAGGCTGGTCAGTATCCGATGAAGAGAGTTGGAAGACATAGTCACTATCACTGGTCTCCTCTGCATCCTCTACAGATGTTAGCGCATTAGCCTTGCCTCCGCCTTTCACCCTCTTTTTCTGGTCTTTTGTAGATTTCTCGGCAGATTTGCAGACTTTTGCAAAATGATTGGGTTTTCCGCAGGCGTTGCAGGTCATTCCTTTTGCAGGACACTTCTTGGCATGCGGATAGCTCCCGCCACAGTGATAGCATTGTTGCTTATGATCAGGAGTAGGTTTGGGCTTGGCCTTGCCCCATGAGCGACTCTGCTTCTGCTTTCCTGCAGCTGTACGGAGGTGATTAGCTTCTGCACGTCCTACATGCTCAACCTCCTTTGTGCGGGTTTCCGATAGTGAGATGGATCGTGCTAGTTCGAGTATCTCTTCCAGCCCGCGATCTTTCTCCAGCGCCTTCCTCCGAAGCTGACTGGACAGGCAACCCTCGATGATTTGGGTTTTGAGTTCCCGCTCGGCATCCGTGAAATTGCATCGCTCTGCTAGTTTTCTCAACCGAGTGCAGTATTGATCAATGCTCTCTCCCTGCTGCTGACGTTCCCTTCTGAAAATTATTGTTTCATACAGGGTGTTCTGCTTTGGTTGGAAGTACGTTTCCAACACTCCTAGTACCAATGAGGTCCAAACATTAACATGTATGGACCTCATAGGCGACATTACCCAAAAATATGGGTTAGACAATGCTGTTCTGATTTCCAACCCAAGACTTTGGTAAATGTACGCCTTAATACAAATTGGAGTTACGTGATATGACTTTCATTTGTTGGGGAGACATTAAAAGTATTAATTAAGTAGTTCAAATTAAAATATATTATCATTAAACTTACATTTCAGGCCCTTTTTGTTGATTTTCGGTGAGCGTTCCACACAGCTGCGACGAGTGATCAACTCCGAAGTGATACGCGAACTGGTCAGCTGATCGGTCAGGTGATCGGTAGATTATCTTTTTGTCAGACGTTCATAATTTATGTAAAGCGTATCAATCTTCAGTATCTTGATTCCAAAGTATCAGTATTGCAGATAAATGTCATTATTGATTGGAATCAGTGGCGGATCGGGGGGGGGGGGGGGGGGGGGGGGGTGGGGGTGAGCATTTCTGCCCGATCCCCCTATTGAGATTTGTAGTAAATATTTTGGAATTAAATACGTTGTTCATACTAGTTATGCGACCCCTCTCTTATGATGATCACAGCATTATTTGTAATGGGGATATTTCGTTCATAATTATTCTTGTCTCTTCTTTCTCCTTTTTAGCCTTTTTTTGCTTGTTAAAACCTTTTTTCCTTTTTTTTTTGGGGGGGGGGGGCTCGCCAAATTTTACGTGGGTCAAAATTACCTTCATTTTTTTAGTGACAATCTTTTTTCATTTGTCCAGTTCTACGCGAGACAAAATTACCTTCGATCATTATTATAGTTAAAAACTTTTTTTATTTTTTATTTATTTATTTATTTATTTTTTGGGGGGAGGTTGCCAAATATCACGCGAACGTTTGTCAGCTTTTACTGTTTTATTCGACTTATAATCAAATATTAAATGGGGCTTACCACAGTTTTTTTTAAAGTCAATTCATAAGAATATTCCTCCTCGGGATTTGAGCTTTCTTTCATGAAATATCAATTTTTTTCATGATTACCAAAAATACTTAAAATTTTTATCGGTGTATGCCTATAAAGCTTTAGCTCATGCGTTGCGCCTGCCATATTTTAATGCTGATCAACTTTATGCTTTTAATGAATTCCTAAAAACAATAAATTCTCAGATCATCAATTTTGTCGCAATCGAATAATTCGATTGCGTCTCTCTATCAGTTTTGAATATTCATAAAAAATATCAGCTCGTGCTTTTTGCTCATAATATTTTGATTAGTAAATTCTTCTCTTATATAATCGAGTCGGATAGATAGATAGATAACTAGAGAGAGAGAGTTGGGGGGGTCCCTCAGCTACTTGTCCTCGCTTATTTGTTATTATTTGTTATTATGCTCATGTTGTGAGAGCTTTGTGTTTTCACATTTTTTTCTTTTTCAACCTTTTTATTGTCTCGGAGCTTCCCTCTATTTCTTTACACTATATTATAATGTAGTCCTGTTTCAATCATTGGCGGCGGAAGCCCCAAATTTTAGTAGGGGACAACCTAAAAAATTTTGACAAGCAAAAAAAAGGCTCTCAACCCAAACATTTTAGGGGGGACGTAGGAAAATAAATTGACAAGCAAAAAAAAAAGGTCAACAACAAATTTAGGGGGGAACGTCCCCGCTTCCGCCGCCTATGGTTTCAATTCTTTTTTTGTTCTCATTTCAATGAAAACATCATTATTAAACTGACGTAGAAGACTTTATTACGAAATTTTGACATTGTTTTGTTTCATTTGTTTGGCTTTCTTTTTTTCTTCTCCTCATCTTCTTTTTCTTCTTACTTTTTCCCTTTCCTTATTTTCTCTTCAGTATTTCATTCAGGTATCCGCCAATTTATACAACATCAAGCATATAGAGGCGGATAATCAGTGAGGGAGCATGACGGTGTGCCGCTCTAAAAAAAGGAGGAATATTGGAAGAAAAAAAAAAGAAGAAGGGATGGGGAAAAAATAAAGAAAAAAAAAGATGATGATGGCAATGACGATGATGAAAATTATCTTGGTGATGATGATGGTTGTGGTGACGGTTGTGGTGATGATGATGGTGATGCTAATGATAGTGGTGATGATGATGATGACGATATGTAATTTTGTTATTTTGTCTTTGAAAAAATTAAGTAGTGCAAAGTTGAATTCATTTAAAGTTTATTATGAAAATAGCAGAAAAAAAAATTGGTATGCGTTCGAGGAAAATCCATCCCCCACCAATCTTTTTCAAAGGTAAGATTTTTTTTTTGCCCGGGGGGGGGCCACTTCCATTCACGAGTGGATACCATGCGCGACCATGGGGTCTCGAAAAGCACCCTAAACACGTAATTTCCATATTCTGAAAATGCACCCCTTAACAAGTATTGGCGTGTGAAACCCTACCCTTAACAAGTATTGGAAACAAAACGATACTCTTGGCAAATATTCCCTGAAATGAACCCCTAAACAAGTACAGGAATGTTTTATTGTTACGGGTCCTTCGGTCGTCGGCTTTACCTTATTTGGTTTAGTACGACCCCACCTTCTACACCTCGCGCAAATCGGACTCTAAACACGAAGTGTTGGAGCAAAAAGGACATCCTTTATAAAACATTTTGATTTTGTTTTATCATCCCCGCAAATTAGACCCTAAACACGACGGTTTTCCTAGCGAATTAATAGATACCCTTTTTTCGTTATTTTTGTGTTTTTGACACCCTTATCACGTTACGTAGGTAACGTGCCCTATCGTGAAAAGGACATCCTTTTTACGTTTTTTTTGGTCGCGCATGGTATCCACTCGTCAATGTAAGTGCCCCCCCCCCCCCCGGCCCCCGGGTTTTTTTGTGACGGCGTAGGCCTTTGCAAGCAGCTATTATTATGGTAAAAAAGTAAATGAAATGTCAAGAAATACATGATAATGATTTTTATGGTACATTTTAGTAGGCCTATATCAATTCATACTTGTTATCAAAAAGAAAAAAGTGGGTCGTTACGGACCATTAAAAATGGGAAATTTGGGCATTTTATATTTAGGATAGAGCAACTGCTCGTTATAGACGTCACAATAAATCAAGCATTCTAAATTCTATCAACTCCATTTTTTGTCAAATAACACCTTCATCGATATTTTGAAATGATTTTTCTCATATTTTCATCATCTTTTTATCAGGGTGAAATTCCCCTTTAATTTACAAAACAGATTCGCAAACAATATCAAGAGTAGTGGGAGGCAAGGGTGGAAATCTAAGGTAGGGGACCAGGGGCTGGAAAACAGGCAAAAAAAAAACAAAAACAAACTAACAAAAAAAAAAAAAAGGAAGGTTTATCACCCCCAAAAGAAGGTCGTCTCGTCCAAAATACATGTTTTACTTCGATTTAAATGATGTAGGCCTATTTCTTTCCATCATATATAAAAGAACAAAAATAGTAGGGGGACATTTGATAATGTGCCCCTACTATTTTGGGTTAGGGGAAGTGTCCCCCTGGGATTTGCGCCCATGTGGGTGGGGGGTGCTGCACCTCCTTTCGGAATCATTATGGAACAGTGTGAATAGTCGCTGTGATTTCGATCTCATACCTATAAAAAAAAATAGAACAAAAGAACGCCTTGACCACAGGCCAAAATGCCTAACAATTTTTCCGCGGCATTAACAACTCTCGTAAGGGGCGCTCCATTTATAAATAGAGTTGCATGTGTAGCTGTCTATGGCAACAGAATCCATCGCAGAATTGAAGCCAGAAGCGTGGGAATTTGGCAGAAAATTCAAAAGAACCGGTGAGTACCGATTTAAGAGTAATTATATATTCATTAACATTTATTGAATCATAAGAATAAAGATTTTTTACGGAAAGAAAGCTTAGTTCTAAGCTAGGGCTGCCCAAATGCGCGTGAGTGGAGTCTCAGTTTCTTAACACGGGTAAGTATTGCGGTGTCGCCTAGAGTGGTTTCCAACACCTCTTTGGCCTTGGTATATGTGTTGTCAGTGGGTTTGAGAGTCTGGAAGACATCGTCCAGGTCTTCTCCCCCGTAGTGTAGAAGTAACGCCTTCTTCCTGCCATCATCTGTGATGCCAAACCCTGTCATAGCACCTTCAAACCTCCTAATCCATTTCTGCCAGCGAGAAAATAGCGAGGAAGGGTCGGAGTGGACATCAAAATTGGCCAGCGTGGGCATTGATGTCGCCATGATTGTGAAGTGATAAAGAGTCCCAACAGCAAACGTGTAAAGACTGATAAGCAATGGCGAGGAAGATCAACAGAGTACTGGAAAGCGTTCATAAAACTTCTCTGTTGTAAAGCTCGCACTCCATCACACACGCGTACACGTGTCACACAGGAACTGAGACAGTGCTGATAGTGCAGAAAAACGAAAGTTTGAGATGACGAAAATGTTCATTGTAGGCGCTTACCCATCGAAATTCGGGAACAAACTAACAGTTAATGTAGGCATGAGTTCAAAACTCACTCGTCGCCAGTGTAAAGATGCAAGACATCTTAATAAATGATAGTTTAGTCCATGATTACCGAGTCACATTGTTCCTTTATTCGTGTCTAAAACGTACAGTGAATCTAGCAGACCACTTTCAGCATAATCACATAGCATAGGCTATGGTGTCTTCGAATCACAACATTACAATATTCATATTTCCCATTCGATTTATTGAGACTCTTCCTTGTTGACAAAGTGAGGAATGATTTATATAGGTAAGGTGGTAATGCTTTAACATTCATAACTGTTGAAGTATGTGAAAATAATGAAGAAAAAATGACTTTATTAGGTGGTCTGTCATGAATATGACAGATCACCTATTATATTCGTCAGAATTTTCTTTATTTTTATTGCCAAAGCTAGTAACCACTTTATCTCAATATCGGGCATGTCAATTTCCTTGATTTTCATGTCATGTATGGCAATCATTATGGACATGCGAAACGAAACTTTTCAAGGTTATCAAATTATGATGACGTCATCTAGGCGCCATTTTGTGAAATTAAATGATTGATCATATCATCGCAACTAATCATCAAAAATCATCCATATTTGCATCATATCAAGTTCAGGTTAAGTCATCAGGACATGTCAACAGAGGTCATGCAAAGGTCACGACGCGCACGTACGCGCGCGTCAAAATTTGAAAATTCTCCAAATCAACCGTGGTCAAGTTTGGGTACGTTTCAGGCCATTTTGAGCATGTCAAGAATTTGCGCGCGCACAGGTATGCATGCGCGTTCTTGCTCCTACCATCGCTATGCCTCTTCGAGTCGTCATTTATTTTGTGTCTGTCCATCGTCCATGATCTTCTGATTAATTTGATACCTCATTAAGCCTCTTACGACCAATAATACCGGAATGCGCGTCCATTCAAATTTGCATTGCACGCGCGTGCAAACTCGCAAAATAAGTCATAAGTGGGCAAAAATATACCAATATAAAATTCACTGTAGCTCTTCAGGGAGTCCGTTGACCCCCAATTTTTCCTCACTCGTCGATATAGTCAATATCTCATCTGCATGGAAATTGCATAAATATCACAAAATTACGTAAAAAATAAAAATTGCACATTTTCGCAACATACGTCAACGTATTTATGCATATTTGACCTTATCTTCGTTATTAGTGGTCAGTATTAGTGGTCAGTTTTCTCTCAAATTTTGATATGATGTAGTCGAAAAAATTATCTACAAATAACGTGAGAATAATTTTCTCTTTTGACCACAGCATCAATGTGTTGTGACCTGTTCAAGTTTTTCCTAATTTTTTCTGGGCCTATTTTTTGAGAATTTTTTAAAGACAATATTTTATTAATCAATTTTACGGTCTTCCTATAAATTTCAAGCCAACTGGTTTTGCGGTTTTTCACGTAGGATATTTTTCGTAGTTTTTCCGGAACTTTTCAAGAGGTAATTTTAACATTGTAAAACATCGTTTATGTATTTTCTTAGTAAACGCTACAATATTGAAACGCTATTGTGTTGAAAAATTTCATTCCGGACATTTTGTGGAAATTTTCTGATTTTTTTTATTCGCTTTTCACTAAATATAACATATAACAAATTTTCAGTTACCTTCTGTGAAATTAAAAATTATGCAATTTACTTAAATACACATTTTCTGAAAATTTGCGGGAAAATTGCCTGTATTTGAATCTTTCACCTGACTTTTTTTGTAAAGTCATCAAGTAAGAATTTTCAAGTTAATGCTAAAGTCATATACAATTAATAAATGGATATTGAAAATGCTTGACGGAAAAAATACTGTGAAATGTTTAGGAATTTCAGAGATTTTGCAAACATTTCCCCCCCCCAAAAAAAAAAATCTACTTAATTCTTTCATCAGATACATCACTAATGAGTTTTTAAGTGAATGATGTTAAATTGTAGCATTGTGAAATTTCTCATTAAAAATAATTCAAATTTACCAGAAGTTTTGAACAATGTGAAAATTCTTTTTTGAAAGCTTAAAAGAAAAATTGTTGACAGAATAAAGAATTTTTAAAAAGATTTTGCATACAAAACATGAAACTGTAGATTAAAAATTAGCTGCTCTGAAATAGAAGGCTCCTTTCATAGCGCAATTTTGGAAAGCCAATTTTGGTAAATCGTATCAAATTTTTGAGGAGTTTTTAAGGAATTTTACGTGCTCCAAACTTCATGTCGTATTTACCGTATTGCATTATCATTGTAATCATGACGGTTGTCATCACCACATTAATAATCACATTTAGCAATGGTAAAAATTTATTCCTATAATGTCTATGATCAAGATTATCAATCATAGCTAAAAAAAAATCATTTCATACAACCAAGGGCGCCGGAAGCGGGGGGGGGGCAGGGGGGGCACTTGCCCCCCCAACGAAAATTTGGGGGGGCAAAACGAGATTTTGCCCCCCCCCCCAATGTGCCCCCCTAAAAGTAAAAAAATCATATTATTTAAGGACAAAAGTAAACGATGAAGGCACTTTCCTGCCTAAGAATTGTCATTTCCATTGTCAAAAATGAAAAATTTCGCCCCTGACGGGGCAATTACACATCATAGTAAGCCTATTATGTCTTTTGACGAATATGTCCCTCTGTGAAACATACCTTTGATAAGCGCCTTTTCCATCTTATTACAGTGTGATAACGTGTAACCTTTTAATGAATACATTTCAGACTAAAACCGAATGGCAAATTGAAAGTGGTTCACCAATGCTGTGTCGGCTAACAAACGCGCGGTCGCCCAGAAACGCTCAGACCGGGGTGGTGTTTCATCAATATTTTCGTCTGACAAATTGTCAGATCTGACAACTTTCGTCTCCTATATTCTAATTGGTTGAGAAGCATTGTTACCATAGCAACTGTCGGATAAAACAGGACTTGGCGGATAAAACGTCCGACAAGTCCTTTCATGAAATACTCCCGGACCCGATATCACCAACGCGCGTGAACGCTATAGTTACTCGAGCAACATTATATATATGGAATCGGAAAATAGCTGTAAAACCGAAAAGTTTAAAGAGTTATATGAGGCTTGAGTAGTTGCTTATTGGATAAATGAGAAGATGCTAGCTTGAGTCGGCGAATGGAGTACTCATCTATCTGATCCAATACAAAGGACTCTGGTGGAGACTTTGGTATGAACGTATATACAGGTTTATTATACAGGCCAGCTAGGCAGGTCAATCAACAGGCATGGTATCCATGTTGCGGGAGGTGTATGAAGTGCTTAGATATCCATACTGATATCGTAACATCCCCCTTCTTCTGATAAGATTGAGAATTTCAAATTTCAATGATATTGTTTTCAAACAATACTTTTGGTAGTCTGCAAATTTTGGTAATTTGGCTTGGTTATGATTTATCAGATATAATATAGAAATTGTTTGGTTTGTGAGAATAATACCAATTTGTGATAAACTGTATGCATCTTCAATTTTACATAACTTCAATCTTGTGCAAAACTGAAAATAATTTGGATAACCAGATTGATCCTGAAATCAATATTTCCAAACAATAAGTTTTGGTTATAGTGTCTTTTTGATAATTTCGTAAACACTATCTTGACATACCAAAAATAATGTACAATGTTTATACATGCATATAATAAACTTAAAACTACACTAATGTCTTCAGTGTTCTTCTTTCTTCTCTTTCTCTTCTTTGTTTGAGAGTTTAGAGTGTTCATAATGTTCAATCTTCAAACATGAATCTCTCTGGTTTGCGAATAGTGCGTCCAGACCTCGTGGTTTGTGAGTATGTCTGTTGAGATTGATTAGTATTAGAGTTGGACATTGGTGTTCGTTGGACGTTGTCTTCCTCCGGTTGAGTTTCTGTGGAGTGGTTTTCTTCGTCGAACCTCACACGCTTCGGAGTTGGGTTGGTGGATGGAATTTCCCTCAAGTGAGATCTATTTCTCCTCAAGATTCCTCCATTCGGCGTTGAAACTTCGTAGGATCGAGGTTCTTCACAGATTTTGGATACTTTGGCTGGTATCCAAGTGATGTCTCTTGGATGCAGAACTCTCACAGGCTGTCCTACATGCAGTGGTGGCAGATCAGAACTTGCATGTCGATCATGCACTTCCTTCATTTTGTCTTGCCTATTCAAGAGAAACTCGGTAGCAGCAGAATCTCTCGAAAGATAGTGACTTGGCAATGTGGTTCGGATGGGTCTTCCAAACAACATCTCTGCTGGTGATCTCAAGTTATTGTCAACTGGTGTTGCTCTCAGGTGCATCATGGCTAGTTGGCTGTCTTGGCTAGTTTGAGAACACTTTGTCAACAGATTCTTGATTGTACGAACCATTCTCTCAGCTAATCCGTTGGATCTTGGATAGTGCGGTGAAGAAGTGATGTGCTTGATATTCCACTTCTTGCACATGTCTTGGAATGGTTTCCCGACAAATTGTGGACCGTTGTCGGACACAATCTCTTCTGGTGGACCAAACAGACTGAAGATTCCCGTCATCTGTCTTGCTATAGCTGCACTGGATGTATCGGTTAGCTTAGCAATGATCGGATACTTGGAATAGTAATCAGTAACGAGTAGATACTCTTGTCTATTGAGCATGAACAAGTCACTTCCTAGTCTGGTCCATGGTGCTGGTGGTACATCATGGGGATGCAGTGGCTCTTTCTGCTGTCTTGCTTGGTGTTTCTGGCATGTTTCACACTGCTTTATCAACTGATCAATGTCCTTGTTGATGTTTGGCCAGAACACTGTCTCACGAGCAAGTCGTCTCGTGCTTTCGATTCCCATGTGTCCTAGATGAAGCTGTCTAAGGATGTCATTCCTTAGTGTCTTCGGTATGATGACTTGACTTCCCTTGAAGAGTACTCCGTGTGATACTCCAATTTCATCTCTGTAAGACCAAAATTGACGAAGGGATGTCGGCAATTCTTGGATGGTCTCAGGCCATCCCTGAGTGACTATTTGCCATAGTGATCTGAGAACAGGATCATTAGCTGTTTCTCTCTGAAGCTCTGTTCTCTTGTGTTGTCCGAAGTATATCAAGTCAATCTGGTGCGAATCTTCGGCTTCAGTGCAGATGGATTCCACTCTGACATCTAGCGGAACATCGCGTGCTTCCTTGGGATTAGGAAGTCGGCTCAAGGTATCGGAAAGAATCATGTCTTTTCCTGGTCGATACTTGACTTGAAATCGGTATCCTTGGACTTTGATAAGCAATCTCTGTAGACGTGGTGGTGCACTTCTAAGAGGTTTCTTCCATATCATTTCCAATGGTCTGTGATCTGTTATGACGGTGAATTCCTTCCCGAACAGATATGTATGGAAGCGGTTGATACCAAACACTAGGGCTAAGGTTTCCCTCTCTATGTTGGAATAGTTGGACTGTGCAGTGGAAAGACTTTTGGATGCAAATGCAACTGGTTTGCCTTGCTGGAGCAGGCATGCTCCTAGCCCTTTCATCGATGCATCTACCTCAAGAGTTGTCTCTTTCTTTGGGTCATAGAATTGTAGACATGCACCTGACGATACTGCACTTTTCAGGCTGTTCAAGGAATGTTCATGATCATCGTCCCAGATGAATGGTACTTCCTTGTGTAGAAGTTCTCGAAGTGGCGCTGACTTCTCTGAGAAGTTAGGAATGTATGCTGCTAGGTATGTGAATAATCCTAGGCATCTCTGAACATCTTCTTTGTCCTTGGGTGATGGCATTGAGGTGATAGCTTCTACCTTGCTCGGATCTGGGTAGATACCTGATCTAGTGTACTTGGAACCGAAGAAGTTGATGGCTTCCTTCTTGATAGTACATTTGGAGCTGTTGAAAACTAAGCCTTCTTGCTTTGCTGTCTCCATGAGTAGGTAGAGATTCCTATCGTGTTCCTCCTCCGTTCTTCCTACGATCGCTATGTCATCTGCGATGCATATGCAGCCTGGCACATTTTGGACAATCCTATCCATATGCTGCTGGAAGATATCCTGACTAGTACATAACCCAAATGGTAGTCTTTGGAAGCAGTACCTTCCAAATGGTGTACGGAATGTGGTGAGATCCTGGCACTCCTCTGCTAGGTGAACCGACCAGTAACCAGCCTTCGCGTCTAACTTAGAGAAGTACTGAGCTCCTGCAAAGACAGGTTGAACCTCTTCCAAGGTTGGTACCTTGTGCGGGCATCTCTTCAAGGCATCATTTAACCTCCTGGGGTCAAGACAAATCCTGATGGATCCATCTTTCTTCACAACAGTGGTCATGGAGCTGCACCAATCGGTGTGGTACTCAATTTTTCTGATGACTCCTTGCTGCTCCATTTTGTCCAGTTCCGCCTTGATTTTGTCTTTCAAGTGTACGCTGCACTTGCGGGGTGCGTCTATGGTAGGTTTAGCATCATCCTTGACATGAAGCATTGCCTTCCCTCGGAAACTACCAATAGCGTCAAACTGATTCGGATATGCTTGTTTGAGATCCCTTACACTTGTGATAGGTGTTTGTTTAGGTTTAGGATTGTTTGTAGGTGTTTCGTTGTGCATTGTGTGAATTGTGATAATTCCAAGGTCAGTGCAACCTAACAACCCTAGGATCGCTGGACCCTTGACATCTGCTACATAGAATGTATGTGTTGACCATTTTGTACTCTTGTATCTACACTTTATGTCTAGTGTACCCTTACATGGAATTTGTGTCTCTCCGTAAGCTATAAGTTTTATCGTTGTTTGTTTCACTACTGATTCCCACTTTGGACCGTATATTGCTTTGGCGGTACGTACTGTGATAGTGTTAGCACTTGCCCCCGAGTCCACTTTTAGGTAAAGCTTATGTTGACCTACTCTCTGTGGGCATATTATGTCAATATTAGCAAATGATACAGTACCTTCTGGATTTACAACTGTGTGTGGTCCATTAGTGTGTATGGTGTCGAATTGTGCTACGTTCAATGGACTATCTGTAGATTGATAATGATCATGATCTGTGGTAGTATCATGTGTTATGTCCACTTCGCTTATCGGTTTACTCTTTCGACTTTTCGACTTTGATCGTGATTTGTTTTGTCTTGTTTTCTGATCATCAGATACCGTGTCTGATCTTTGGTCATCTGATCTACGATTCTGTTTACGACTACGATCATTTTTCGATTTACGACAGAATTTGGCCCAATGGCCCTTGGTGCCACAGGCACGGCACTCATCGTCATACGCAGGGCACTGACGAGGTTTGTGGAAACGTCCGCAGTTACCACATGCTTTTCGTCCCTGGTTACGCTTGAACGAATCGATATTCTGTTTAGGGTCTAGTGTCTCAAGACATTGTCGGCTCGCAGCAACTGCCTCGTATTTACGACCTTCTACCAAAATTTGTTCGACCTTGTAACCTTTCGGTTGATCTAGCAATGACTTTTGGAATTCGAGACTTGGAGTTGACGCAATCACTAGCTCCATGATTCGCTCATTTAACTCAGCTTCCTCGAAATCGCAATTTTTGGCTTTGTCCCTACACCTGGTTACGAATTCATCGATCGTTTCATCCGGTTTCTGCCTGTACCGCATTAGCTCTAAGCGGTGTATGCGAAAATTGATATTGACCTTTAACTGTGCCTCTAATAGTCTCCATAGCTCTTGCGGTTTTTCTTTATCGGTCTCTGATAGCCCCGATGCATTGATTCGACGCAAGCCTTCATTGCCTACAGCAATCTTGATTTTTATAGCCATTTTTCTCTGATCAGTTATGTCTTGGTCTGCTAGAATCAGCTCCATTCTTTGTCTGAAAAGCTGGAACTCTTCGGGTAGGTCTGTTGCCTCCCAGTTCATTTCTGGATATTTTCCACTACTCATTGTGTATGTTCGCTGTACGTATTAGGTATTTAAATGAATGAGTGTAGATATTAATGTCTGATTATATCCACGTGTGAACGCTCCTTACAGTCACAGGTCGACTGGTGATGATACCTGTAACGCACTCACAGCCCTGTGTGAATGTCATTAGGTGTTTCATGCAGTGAAAATGCTGGTCACTCCCACTCACTTCTCACACTCCAGATTTACAATTAATATTAGGAAAATATTAATTCATTGTTCACACTCTAGTCCAGAAAATTAAGTAATTTAGGTTTTATCAACTTTTAGTGTATGTTGATCTTATGATGCAGACCTCTGTGCCAGTGATTGAACACAGTTATAACTTATTCAGGCTATATTTGATTGTTTACAGTTACCGTTAGCATCTCGCTCCTTCTCACAACACTGTGATTTGCTGTGACAGTGCATTGGGTATGCACAGTACGGTACATGAGCGATGCGATAGCCGGGGCTAGCGGGCACCCGTTGGGTTAGTAAGTAGGTTATGAAGCATGCGAATTTCGGTAAAAAGACATGCAGTTTACTTCCCAACAATACAGTATCTGGTTACTTGATCCTTGTCATTTCAAAAGCGATCACTGGTTTCAGCTGCCACCATGATCCAATACAAAGGACTCTGGTGGAGACTTTGGTATGAACGTATATACAGGTTTATTATACAGGCCAGCTAGGCAGGTCAATCAACAGGCATGGTATCCATGTTGCGGGAGGTGTATGGAGTGCTTACATATCCATACTGATATCGTAACACTATCAACTAATCAAGCCTCTTCAAGTCTTCGACCTTTTCTGGTTTACTGTCTTTATCAGGACTACGCTCATTTGAACAAAAATTACTCGACTATCAACTGTCCACTTCGTCCTATCAATTTCATTTCTTCCTCTATCCACTTTTTCGAAAATTCCACTTGGTGTTCCGACAACCATATTCGCTATTGGAATGTAATTGTTTTCTTCTAAATAATGTACATTATTAACTGCCGTAGTTTGTTAATTCATGATTATTTACTAATGAATATTTCCTGGAATTTGATATTCATCATTTCCTAGTTATGGTCACATTTTCCCCAGAAAATATGTAAAGAAAAAAGAAGATTTTGAAGGGGTCGTCCAAAAGTGCTTCCCAGCCATACAAAACATGCCAAAGGAAACACATAAATCGAGTAATGTTATAAATTTTCAGAAAAGTTTAAAATTGTTAGACAATAATTAAGCAGGTCATATTTATTTTTTCCTCCAGTTACAGAATATGAAACGTTTTGCCTATGCATGGATAATCAGGGACTGACTATCTCCAATGCTGAGTTCAGAAATGATTTGCATAAAGTGGGGATATAAGTGCTTATCGACGTCTGCCACGTCAGAACAGTATGACATTTTGAATTTGAAAAGACATTCATTAGAATGTATGTTGTTTCTGTTGTTACGCTTCTTCTGCTTACTACACTCCTTGAAACTTATGATAATTGTGCTCTCTCGCGTCGTCCGTGTATGTAAATGTACATAAATAATATTTCTGAAAGGATAATGCTGAAAAATTTCTGGTATTTTGAGTCAATATTAGCGTATTACGTAATTTAATTGATCAGACACAAAAACCACATTTTGCGCGTAGATTTTATAGGTTCTCATAAACTTTGAGTATAGTCTTTCGTAGTGAATTCTATGCCTAATTCTTAAGAAATTTATTTTTGAATTCTCTTAGAAACGCAACTTTTATACTCCATTTTTACACAAAGTACTTACAACCCCCTCTCCTGCACGATCGCTTCGGTATTGTGCCCCCTTCGGGATTTTGCCCCCCCAAAACTGAAAGTGTTCCGGCGCGCCTGCATACAACATCAGCCGACACTGAATGAAAAATCATGACAGACCACCTAATTCGTCCTCATGACGAATTAAAATCTAGTTTAGATTTAATTTGTATATCGTGAATTGAGGAAGTATGAAATCAGATCAGATTTTGGGGACTTTTGGTGGCGAAAAGAAGACTTCCTGGTATAACGCGTTTTCTAGGTTTCTCTTTCCTCTTAGCTATTCTTGGAGGAGGGAGCGCAGGGCCTTTTTCTTTTCCTCGTATTTTTCCCCCTCCCCTTTTCCATTTCAAAAAAAAAAATTCCAAGCCACTCCATTTCCTTTTTTGCAGGGAAGGGAGGGGGGTGGGTCGGATTAGTGCCTGCTGATCAAGCAAGATTCTTTGAACAGTGCCGTCACCAGCATTTTCCAAGGGGGAGAGGTTCTTGGGGGGGAAGAGACAAAAACTACAAATGAATATATCAGGCAGGGGTGGTGGTTTAAATTTGACAAGCCCCCCCCCCAAAAAAAAAAAAAAGAGGTTTCACCATCAAAACGATCATTTTGGTCAAGAGAAATTTGGCAAGCAAAAAAAAAAAAGAACTTGATGAAGAGGGGGGGGGGGTGCGCACCCACCGCACCCTCCCCCCCCCCCTCCTGTGACGGCCATGTTTTGCACCTGTACAATGTTTCTTCTTCCTTTTATATTCTCCATTCCTTTGTGATAAAAAGAGGAAATAAAGCTCGGCGATCATTCTTTATATCAAACTTATTAGATATTAAGAGGCGGTGCTTTTTAAATCTCCCCTTTCCTCCCAGCCCCCCCCCCTTCCTTTACTTTCTTTTGCTCTCTGGCTATCTGTATCTGTCCGTTGACGTACAATCACCAGCATCTGGGGGTCAAGCGCTAAACACAGTTAATTTTGGTAGTGTACGTGCTTTGGAGACAAGGGTGTTAATGTCCAAGCTTTCAAGTTTGAATACTCCTACGTCTTTAGAATTTCGGCTCCCCTCTTGCTCTCTCCTTCTCTCTCTCTCCATTTCTCTTTCCCTCTCTCCCTCCACTCTTCTTTATAAAGTTTAAGATTTAATGATGATTCATCGGATAAAGCAACGCCCCTCTGCCCCAGCAGTGCCAATACTGACCGGTAAGGGGCGATTCCACACTAGAACTTCAAAAATATCATAAATTTCAACATGCTTTCAATAAGTCATAAGTAGTGTAATATGTTACTATGATACCTAAATTTTATGAAAATTATGAGTTTTAACCAAAAGTGAAGACAGATATAGTTTTAATTGGGGGGAACAATGGAATTTTAAATTTTCAATAATTTTGCTAATTGAATAGTCAAGTACAAACACCGCCTGAAACAATTATTTGCAAAGCACGAGAAGATTAAAAATATTGCAGGTCAATAGAATAATATATCATTGAATATTCCAAATAATATCTACAACATTTTCATGATCCATAATAGGGGCAGCCCTGATTTTTCAGACCCTATTTTTGGCAATGTCCCGTACGACACATGACAATGCAAAAGTTTTTCCTACAATTTTATTTTTGATGATGCAATTTCATAAAATCAGTTTCTCTTTCTTTGACTCATGGGTGATCGATTTATCCCATAAGGATCTAATTACTGCCCTTCATTTTTCAATTATTGTCCTATTAAAAGTTGTCCCGTACGACACAGCGTGTGTCGTACGGGACATGTCCCGTACGACACACAATATAATAATGCATTTAATTGCAGGATTTGGATTCAGAAACCATAAATAGTAGGCATATTTAATTTCATTTAATTGATTTAACATAAAGTGAACTGAAAAAGTACTTTGTTTATCTCCATAGAACATGAAATAGGTGATTCTAAACATTTTAATTGATTTCATGTAGGCTTACAATTCGTTTGTGAATCCCTTTAGCTAAACTGGTGATTTTCACTGATCAGAGCAGGTTAATTTCTTTTCATTGAGCATGAAAAGAAAACCTTTATAATTATTTCAACCTAGCCTGGAAAATGACTTCCTCTTGCATGCTAATGTGGAATTATTATAAGATGTAAAAAAATACATATCAATCATCATGATCATCTATTTAGACTTCCCTTGATGATCACTATTTTTTATATACAGTATTGAAACTCTTTACTTTTTTCAAGTTGTAAAAAAAAATGTGGAAAATAAGACAAACCATATGGTTTCATGAAATGCAGATGGGTTTGAAAAAGTAGAACCGCATTTCTTTAGAAAAAAATATTTTGTGGAATTACAAGTGACAGTTGTGACATATATCATGTAGATATACATTTTATATAAAAAAATTATAACATTTTAGCCCCGTAATTTACACAAAGTTTCATTCATTCATTGTTTAAATAGTGTTTGGAAATCATTTGATTAATTCACTAAAATATAACTTCACACAAAACCTCAAGTTTTTCAGCTCGTACAAAATGCTGTGAACACTTGTACATTTCCCATCATGAAAAAATTATAACATATTGCTCCCGATTGTATATATTGAGGTTACTTAATTATATTGTCCTGAATGACTACTTATTAAAAGATTTTTCATAAAAAAGGAAGAATTTAGGGGCAATGCTCCTTCTGATTGATAAAAAGTTCATTTTTTTTTATTCAGGCTGCCCAGCACAACACGCAAGTGCCTGTACAACACACAAGTGTCCCGTACGACACAGAAGTGTCCTGTACGACACACAAGTGTCCCGTACGACACATTATTTTGTTTATGATATATTGACAGAAATATTCAGCTAATAGCGGTTTCTAACGTAATGAATGTCTTAGTTTGATAGGATTATCATTATCATCAGCCAAATAATGTGATTGAAGAAGTCAAAGAGACATAAAGTAAGAAAGTTTGGCTTCAATTTAGAGATGTCCCGTACGACACATTTTGAATGTCCCGTACGCCACAATGTTCTCGAAAATTATAATCTGCTTTATGTATTCATGAATGTTTATTTTGCTTTCTTTTATAGATGTGTTTGTTCTTGGGTAATTGAATGTCAATTTGAGTTCAGTTTCTATGAAATTTATCTGCTCAACTCACAGGCTTTTGAGTACAAACTTGAGGTTTCTAAAAAAGCCACTTTTTCTGCGTCCGTACGACACATTAATTTTTTTAAATCTGTATTATACAGGATGTGAATTCAAGTCATGTTAAGTATTGGTTTTTCTAACACTCTGGTAGTACTTGATGATCATCTATAGTTACTGGAATATTTTTATTTTTTTCTTGTAAAAAAACTGTCAAATGTTCTCTAAATGTCCCGTACGACACGTATGGAATCACCCTAAGCAATGCGATTGAAATAAATTGCGACCACGGACTAATCCAAAATTATATTGAAGTTTTCAATCTAATAGTTTTAGGATTCATTCACTGGCGGTTCCAGAAAGGTCGTGTCCCCCTTTTGAGCGGTACAATTTAAATTTGTAATCTAAAACTGTTATCAAAAGTGATAAGTGCTTCCTCCCCTTTAAAAGTAAAGACTTTTTTTTGCTTTTCAAATTTTTCCTCGGGAAAATGTGCCCCCCCCCCTTTTTGGAAAATCCTGGATCCGCACCTTGATTTATTCATATTCGATTGAAACTTTTGATATAATTTGGATTGGCTCCTGATCAATATCTAGTAGATCAATTTTAAATCTACGGAATTTAGAGAGTGGTGTAATGAGATGAGTTATGTTTACATATACTGCGCGTATGTACACCTCTTTGCATGCGGGGTAAGGCGCGGCACTGTCCGAAGAAGTTATCAAATAAAGGATTAGTCAACTTGTGTTATGGAACCTTAACATTTTGTCTTCATGTCATTATTTGTATGGGAATACAAATCACAACAAGTGGTACAAGAGAAAATGAATGAGGTTGGGGATCAAAGTCGGGCATCCAAAATTTCAATTCAGTTCAATAAAGACAACAAAGAAAGCGATTAGTAACCATTAATGACCCCACTGAATTTGCAGAGCTGAAAATGTGGAAATAAAATGCTTTTGTGATGTCCAGCTAGTCCATTTGAACCATTTCACGTTTTTACTATAATGTTTCATCTTCACATCACACTTGCAGTCACAAATGCAACGTAACCAATTGACACATTTGACAATAATTTAGTTTCGAAATTTACTTTGTATCAGTTTTTTTTATCAAATTTTGCAAAACTCCAAAGAATCAAACAAACAATTCATAAACATTGTATTTCAATGATGGGGGGGGGTGAAATATAGACTCTGGCCCATTTTTAATAGCTTTTCTTTCCTTTTCCTCGTTTTCCCCTCCTTTTTTCTACTCGAATAAGGCATTGAGAACGGTAGCCCCTTGTGTAGCATCGTACCTGTATATATTCTTATGTCTCTTGGTTTGAGTTGCAAGTACCAATAAATTTAAATCATTTGAATTCAATAATACCATTACTAATAAATAATTCATCAACAGACATTTATCTCACTGTACAATATTCATTCATCTCTTTTAATTTACAATTTATCACAATAATATGATGCATATAATACTCAAACATTCAAACATGTCAAATAAAAGGCAACTATACAATACTGAGATTGAACGTAAAATACTGTGTGCGTCAAAAGTACTGATTTGTATTCAAGAAGAGGCCAACACAACGAGTGTGGTGCCATGAGTTCTAACTAGAGTATAATAATAGAATCAGAAAATCAAGCATAATGATATGATTCGACTCAGTTATATTTGAAGGGGTTTTCTTCAATAAAAAAATGTGAGATTCATTATGCCATGATTGAATAAGTATGAAGATGATGAGCATTTTCAAGCAAAACAAAATAACATTGACCACAGAATGTGGTTTTTATGTTATGACCATCAATACTGTTCGGTGATCATTAGATAGTGCCTAGGGTAGGGGTAGGGGCTCATCACATTACTGTGTAATGCATGCGCGTCCACAAAAGCATCGAAAGTGGTCTATTTAAGCCTTTCAGCGTCGTCGATGTTTTTCTTCATTAAACTATATTTTTTCTCAACTTCAAGTGCCGTTTTTCAATGATTAGGATTAAGCATGCTATAATGACAAATTAGCTGTCTTTGATCTCTGGGGGTTTTCGGTGTAAGAATTTCTAAATGATACTTTGTGCAAAACGCCTTTTTGCATGATGGTTCCTTATTTTAAGTGTGTGCATGGTAGCACGACAGATGTGGTGAGTGACACCCTGGCCCCACCCAATAACCCATAGAAATGAGAGGGGGGGGGGGTGAGGAGACAAAAAACAGCTTTCATTATAGAGAAATTACTTTACCTAGTTAAAAAGTACATATACCGATAAGAGTAGACAAAAGTATAACAAACAATGAAGGAATAATTGCAGTCGCATCGCCTTCCGTTTCGGAGGTTGGACCGACAAGCTCATTCGGATTACATCCCAGCCATTGGACAGCGGTGTTAAGCGGATACCCGGTATCCACCTGGACGGTACCATCATTAAACCGGTAATAATTGGATCCTTTGAAGAAGTAGGTATATCCGTTGCTATATTGGAATGCCGCATCGACGCCATCACTGGGCAGGCCCCTCCAATGACTTAAAGGTTGAGGGTAGTAAGAACTAACTCCGTAACCCGGGTAGTACGCATAATATTGATCTCCTGTTCGAATAAAAGGTTATAAAAAAAATAATAAAAAACATGAATAGCTATTGTCACATCTTTTCACGCATTGATAGAAATCGATCCACATAGCTCATCCTTTTCAGAGGTCTCTGCACTTTAGGGCCTACATTAGATGCTTTATATCAGAAGCAGATGAGATACGCGCTTCAAGGAATAATGATTTTCTGCAAAATCAAAATTTACCACCAATGGCGAGTGCAGCAATATTTAGATTGATAATTGAATTTAAAAGACGTATGACTCATCGCTTGATATATTGTGTGAAAAAGGGAAACAAATCATTTTAATATAGGCCTATTCATGGTTGAAATATTATGATACCATTCATATTAATGCTTGCTATAAAGTGAACATGATCTCTTACCTTTAGTAAAGTATATTCTTCCATTGCGGCTCCATACAAAAGCAGCATCAACATCGTTGGGCAGACCTCCCCAGTCGGACATTGGTCTCGGATAAGTACCTGCCATTTGCCGGTCTCTAAACCGCCAATATTCACTTCCCTGTCAATTATAATGTGCAAAGAGAGCATTATGAGAAAGTGAAAAAGTGCCAGTGGTCGACGAAATGTGTGGTGGTGAGGTACCCGTTGCAGGGGCAAGAAATCAGGAAGAGGTGAAGGGTTTGGCCAGGGGATGGGGACAGCCTATACGAACGTTCGAAACATACCATGCATTTATTCACAGAATATTACTGATTTATTATTGATTTATACGGTCTTCTTTAAGGAAGGGTCGCCCTTTAAGTATTGTTCTGCCAATGGCCCCTGGAATGTACAGACAAAAACGTTGTAACACGTCCACAATTATTAAGTAAAGCCAACATGATATACAAAACGTGCAATATATAGATAGCAAAAAGAATAATGCAACTATAGTTTGTCCCGACTCACCTTGAAAAAATACGTGTATGGAGAATAAAATAATGCAGCATCAAGGTTACTTGGAAGACCCGGGAATTCATCTACGATCCTCATCGGATAACCGGCAGGAATTGTGTTACCGGTTCGGCGGAATACGTGTGTTTCTGATTGAAGAGAATATTGTCAAGAGTCAGGTAAGGGGAAAATATATTAAATATAAGGGCGGCGCTAAAGGTGGGAAAGGGGCGACTAACCCCAATTATTTTTCAGGAAGCGAAAAGGGAGAGAGAAGAGAAAAGAGAAGAGATAGAAAGAGAGACGAAAGATCAGAGAATCA
The DNA here is from genome assembly GCF_018143015.1 of Lytechinus variegatus. NCBI lineage: Eukaryota > Metazoa > Echinodermata > Echinoidea > Temnopleuroida > Toxopneustidae > Lytechinus > Lytechinus variegatus. The sequence continues at coordinate 55,244,635 of NC_054740.1, read as the reverse complement.
AATAAGAAAGGTATAGGCCTATGGGTTGTGTTACTGTTACTCTATATAGGGGAAGGCGGGGTAAGTTGTGACAGTTTTTGCTTTTTGCATGTTAGAATTGATATGATTAATAATCTTGTCGAAATAAGTACCTTGCCTTGAAATTTAATTCTTCTGAAATATTTTCCACCTATATATAACTTTCTATCCCCACACTGAAAGTCATCGTGACCTTTGAAAAAAACGATGTCAAATGGCTCAACTTGCCCCATATATGGGGTAAGTTTGAGCCACCTTCTGGGGTAAGTTGAGCCACAAAAACTATGTACAAAATGTATGGGGAGAACCAGCATGTCAATTTTTTGTTTTAAGTCTTTTCACTTGCTAATTCTCTATAAATACTAACATCCTGTAAAAGGAAAAGAGCAGTCATGTTAATTTGCTCCTTTCAGCCTGCATTTAAATCGATTTTCATGGTTTGTTTGTTTTTTAAGATACATTACCATAGGAATTACCATGGCTCAACTTGCCCCATGCTGTTTGGCTCAACTTACCCCAGTCCGAACTTAGTGCGATAATTTTGTATCCACACATTTATTATGCATCCATCATATAAAAGACTATGACAACTTGAGAATGAAGATCCATACCTGGACTAATAATGTTGTTATCATGTCTTTATTATATTTAAAGAGGTGTGTGTTTATAAAGCACTTATCTATTTCACACTCTTTTTTACTTTTTTGGCTGAAATTCATATTTTTCCCTCTAAAAAACTACTTTTAATTTCAAAGTTGGAAACAATGTGGTGGGGTTAGGGGTTATGCTATGGGTCATCAATACATGACACCACCACAATGTGACTCATTCATTATTGGCCTGGGGCTGGTGGCTCAACTTGCCCCTATGCTCAACTTACCCCGCCTTCCCCTACCAATCTAATATCGTTGAGATCAAAAGTTAGACCCCCTTTAAACTACACTGGTGCCGCCCCTGCAAAAATGTCCCCATGACAAGAAAAAGTTTCTTCGCTCCCTAGCTCTTGAGTTTCTTCGAAATTTTTTAGCCTGCTATGTCCGGCCCTTCCCCCCTTCGCCCCTCTTCGAATAGGATAGTAAATATGCTGTGTGCGGTCATGGACTATATACCGAGAGAATGTAATCTGATGGACTGCCGCGCGCCCATCAACCTTTAGAGACCGGGCCTGTTAATTATTTTCTCACCATTTGCAAAGTAGGCACTGCCATCAGCTGTTTGCGTGGACAAAGTAACTCGAGGCATGCAGTTATCCAAGGGCGTAGAGGGCGTGTCTCTCTCCTCTGGTTTCCCGTTTCCTTCCCCTGAAAAAAATGGGGAAAGAGTATGAAAGATATGTTCTCTTGATGGAAACTTGTCATAATTAATAGTGGTAAATGTACACCTGTCTTCATTTCAATAAAGCCAGAGGGTCCCTTTTTGTTTCATTGAATAGTTACGAATACACTCAAATTTGTTCTTTAATTGCAACTGTCCGCGGTGATTCTGTATCCTCATCTTGTACTGCTCCCGGTCATGGAGTGGAGAAAGGGCTTACATTTGCGTTCAAGCTAGCCATGAACCAATGACAGCTATTGGTACTAATCTGTAAAGCAAACATCACGACGAGTCGTTCAAATGTATCATGGATCCTATTAGAAGGATCCATGGATGCATTGAGCGCTAATTATATCAAAGGCGGAATAAGTTCTGATCATAATTCTAAACTACTGATCATGAAAAATGATATAAGAGTATAGCAAATGTATACAGATATCTAATTTTCCAGAGGCTGCTTCCGCGTTTCATAGAAATTGAAAATTGATATAAATCGGCAGTTACTTAAGCACGATGGGCCTATACAGGCAAAACCGCTTAATTGAGGACCCCTAATATTGATTGGCCTATAATCTCTATCGCACTCGAGTCTAATTAAGACATTAGTCTTACCGTAGTGAGCTTGAATACCATTAATGTCATCGGAATGAAGCTGAAAGTTTGGTTGATATCCCCTATAGTATGGATACATAAGGGCATCCTCGACATCAGAGTGTCTGAGACCAAGACTATGACCAAACTCGTGAGCTGCCACTTGGAATAGATTGGTACCTGTCAGAGAGGACGAGAGGAGACAATGATATAAATTATAAATGAAGAAAATAAACAATGACAATGGTAGTTTCAATGACCCATGCAGTTTAGCTTACGAAATAAGTATGAAAAAATGATTACTTTCACTTTCATTGAATTTTCAATAATAAATCCCGGGGGCCACTTCCATTGACGAGTGCATGGATACCATGCGCGACCATCGGGTCTCGAAAAGCAACATAAGTATTTTCCATATTCTGAAAATGCACCCCTTAACAAGTATTGGCGTGTGAAACCCTACCCTTAACAAGTATTGGAAACATAGCTGTACCCTTGACAAATATTCCCTGAAATGAACCCCTAAACAAGTACAACGGTCTGTCACGGGTCCGTCGGTCATCGGTTTCACTTTTACACATAATTTAGTACGGCCCCACCTTCCACACGTTTCTCAAATCGGACTCTAAACACGTAGTGTTGGGGCCAAAAGGACATCCTTTATAAAACATTTAATTTTTTTATCATCCCCGCAAATTTGACCCTAAACACGTAACTTTCCTAGCGAAATAAATGCCATTTTTTCATTATTTTTGTGTCTTTGACACCCTATCACGTTAAGTACGCAACGTGCCCTATCTTGAAAAAATACATCCCTTTTACGTGTTTTTTTTTAATTTGTTTGGTCGCGCATGGTATCCACTCGTCAATATAAGTGCCCCGGGTGTTGAATAAAGATGTAGAATGAATTTAATCAATCAATACATGAACAATAATGAATTTGTGTCGCACAATATCCCAGTTAAATGGTAATAAATATACGGACTCAGAGCGTTAAGTCTTGGCTGGGTTCTTTCCGGGCTTCTTTTTCATTAAATTTTGCTTTGGTTAAGTTTGTTCGAGTTTGTGCATTATCAAATTGGATGACATGGGGCAAAGACTATAAATTGATAATCCGTTGGTCGGTCAATCAGTTAATCTACCAACCAACCAACCAACCAACCAACCAATATAGGAATAAATAGTCTAGGAGCCAGGGGGCTTTATTCAGAATTTTGGTGGGGAAGGTTTGACAAGCTTTTCCGGGGTAAAATTGTGCGCTGATTCCAAAAATGCCACTCTTATTGACCGTACTCACGCCATTTTGGTCATTTTGGCCAAATTTTGGCCAAAACTGACCATTTTGACCACTCTTTGGAAAATGGTCCCTTAACAGACTGCTTTTGTCGCCACATGCAATCAAAAGGGTCTATCTTAAGTAAAAATGCACACAGATTCTATATAAAGTGCTTTCATTTGCCAAATCACAATAGCAGTGGTCATTTTGGCCATAATTTGGCCAAAAATGAAAATTTTCATGATTTTTTGGCCGAAATGTGTTACAAATATTGATCAGAGCTGCGACTGGATGTTTTTAGAAATCCACATTTATTTTCAAAATGTGCGCTGGATCATAACCATCAACCTCATGTAATTTATTCCGTCAGTTTTGACCTATGAGGGTCATTTTGGGTACTTTAGACATAACTGACCATTCGCGCAATTTGCATTATTAACTGTTCAAATAGGCAGGAAATTGAGGTCTTCAGCATGTTTTTTCTTCTTCCCTTATAAAATGAGAATGCATTTAAATGTCCTTCATGTGTAAAATTTGATGCTGATTCCAAATATATCAGTCTAAATGACCCTATTTAACAGTTTAAGGTCATTTTGGCCACTTATGACCCTTAAAATGACCAATGACATCAGTTCAATTTATCCAAAAAATACTTTGAATGTTACTAGAATCGTTACAAGGGCATACTGTGACACCTAACATTGGTGTATTAATCCTTGAAATTGAACATCTCAAAAGTATTTTGACCTCATGCAATTTATTCCATCAGTTTTGACCCATGAGGGTTACTTGGCGTACTTTAGCCACAACTGACCATTCACGCAGTTTTGCATATAATAAACTGCACATAGACAGGAATTTCAGGTCTTCAGTGTGTTTTATCTTCTTCCCAATATAAAATGCAAATGCGTTCAAAAATCCATCTTGTGTAGAATTTTATGCAGATTCCAAATATATCAGTCTTATTGACCCTATTCAATAGCTTATGGTTATTTTGGCCTCTTTATGGCCCTTAAAATGACCAATGACATCAGATCATTTTACCCCCAAATACTTCGAACGTTACCAGAATCGTTACAAGGGTGTGTTGCGACACCTAACATTGGGGTGTGTTAATCCTTTAAATTGAACATCTCAAAATTATTTTGACCTCATTCCATCAGTTTTGACCTATGAGGGTCATTTTGGGTACTTTAGACATAACTGACCATTCGCACATAGGCAGGAATTTGAGGACTTCAGTGTGTTTTATCTTCTTCCCTTATAAAATGGGAATACATTTAAATGTCCATCTTGTATAGAATATTATGCTGATTCTAAATATATCAGTCTTAATGACCCTATTGAACACCTAATGGTCATTTTGGCCACTTATGGCCATAAAAATGACCAATAACATCAGTTCAATTTATCCAAAATACCTCAATGTTACCAGAATCGTTACCAGGATGTGCTGTGACATCGAACATTGGTGTAATAATCCTTTAAAATGAATATTTCAAAAGTATTTTGACCTCATGTAATTTATATCATTAGTTTTGACTTTTGACCATTTTGGGTAACTGACCATTCGTGCAATTTTGCATAATAACTGTGCAAATCGGCAGGAATTTGAGGTCTTCAGTGTGCTTTATCTTCCTCCTTTATAAAATGGGAATGATGCATATGTCGTTCTTGTGTAGAATTTCATGCTGATTCCCAATATGTCAGTCTTAATGACCCCATTTAACAGATTATGGTCATTTGGCCACTGTTTGGCCTCAAATGACCAATACCATCTGTTCAATACTTCAATTTATCCAAAAATACTTTGAATGTTATTATAATCGTTACAAGGGTGTGCTGTGACACCTAACACTGGTGTATTAATCTTTTAAATTGAGTGTCCCAAAAATATTGTTGACAACCTTGGTCATTTTGGCCAGATTGTCCCCTGCCCAATGTTATTAGCCTATAGTGAACATAGTGAGGAGACAATTCAGGATTGTGTTAATATTAGCATCAATTAGTGTTAAATTGGAAAAGTTTGAAAGCTTTGGGGTGAAAATCAATGCAATGATTCCATATAAATCAGTATTATTGGCCGAACTATTGGACTTTGTGGTAATTTTGATCACCTTTCGTCGATAATTTCTCGTGACCACACATTATTTGATTTAAAAAGAGCTCAAATGTTGCTTAATATCATTTTCAGCTTGAGCTACTACACCAATAATCAAGAGTTTAATGAATGTGATAAAAACCTTTACATCAAATACACATAAGGTTGTTTGACCATGCACTTTGGTCATTTTCATGACACATTAACCATTTTGTAATTCATGGAAACCAATTCAAGAATGATGTTAGATAAGACATATTACAAAAACTTTCTGCACCAGATTAATACAATGATTTAGAATATATCAGTCTTAATGACTACTTAGTGGTCATTTTGGTCCCTACAATTAGCAATGACAATTACATGTATCAAAAGTATTCCAATGTTCTTGCTCTATATTTTTGTAAGATTTGTTGTATCAATCATAATCAGTGACAAATTATTTAATTCAATATGATATTACTAATAGTACATAATCAAAATGTGACCACTTTGGCCACTTTGACCGTTTATCCAATGTGTGAATTTTGAAATAAACATGACTTAGCAGCAATTGTAGGTCTATGAACATGATGAAATGCGTAATCCCTTTTCATGGGAAATATTAAAGGCTCACCTTGAGTAAAAATTGTGCCAAATATCATGTGACTGTCTACTCTGGCCCCTTTGATCACTGTATGTTCCTAAATAGCCAGAATTATTTTCCTTCTTTAAAGTCAAATTGTACTGAGAATCATTACAAAGCAAAATAGGTCACAGTGAAGTTCACAAAGAGTTTTGACTATCATTCATTTTTACAATCTTTGTTTTTTTCTTGTACAGTGATTCACAAAGCTCACATTGGCATGATTGGTGAGCAGTAAACTTACCCTTAATTCTTTTTGAAGACGTACTGGGTAATAAAATACATTCTCTATATGAAATTATTTTCTGTGTCGAATTTTGGTCACTCTAACAATTTAGGGCGAGTTTTCCACTTTCAACTTTACCAATCATGCCAATGTGAGGTTTGTGAAACATTACACAAAATGGCAAAGGTAATAAAAATGCACCATGGTTAAATCTATTCGTGAAATCCACTTTGACCAATAGCTTTGTAATGACGCACCTTTGAGTTCAGGATTAGTGCCTTTCTCTAGAATATAGTTATCTGTATAATTTAAATAAAAAAGGAGGGAATGATGTTTTGGCTACTCAATGACCACACGATGACCAAATGGTGAGGTATTTGGCACAATTTTTTTTACTCAAGGTGAGCTTTTAATATTTCCAATCGAAAGGGATTGAACACATTTCCACAATTGCTCCTGTCATGTTTATTTACAAAAGTCATACATGCAATAGATAGTCAAAATGGCCAAATTGGTTTCAAAATTTTGATAATGTGCTGTTAGTCATATCATATTAAAATCAATAATTGATATAATACATCTTATTAACAATACTGAGCGACAACAACATTTGAATCCTCTTTGATACATGCAAATGTGATTGGTCATTGTCGGGACCAAAAGCGACCAAAATGACCACTAGCTCATAAATGGTCATTAAGACTAATATATTTGGAATCATTAATCTACATTAATCTAGAAAAGTGTCTTAGAATAACATGTAAATGATGGTGAAGTGTCTCATTCCTGAATTTACTGCCCCATATATGTGAGGTTTCCATAAACATTTACTGTGTGGTCATGGTGGCTAAAATCATGTAAATGACCACAGTGCCATGGTCAAACAACCTTATGTATGCACGATGTAAAGGATTTTATCACAATTATCGACACTCTTCACCGATTATTGGTAGCTCATGCTGATAATGATACTGACCAGCATTTGAGCCCTTTTTGACTCATCAAAGCATGCAAGGTCTCTCTCTTAGCTGATCTCTCCACTAATTGGAGATTCCTAGGGTCCATGGTCACTGGTCAATATTGAGGGAAACGTGGTCAAAATGACCACAGGGTCCAATAGTTATGGTCTGTTTGGAATAATTCCATTGACTTCCACCAAGAAGCTTTCAAACTTCCCCATTTAACAATAATTGATGCTAATATTAATGCAATCCAAAATTTCTCCTCACCATGTTCGATATCACCTGAATTAACATACACAATGAGCAGGGCTGGCCGGGGGGTCAAGGTGGCCAAAATGACCAAGGTAGTCAACTTTGGGGATGCTCAATTTTAAGGATTCATTCACCAGTGTTGGGTATTACAGCACACCCTTGTTAAGATTCTGGTAACATTCGAAGTATTTCTGGATAAATTGAACTGATGTTATTGGCCATTTTAAGGGCAATAACTGGCCAAAATAACCTAAAGCTGTTAAATAGGGTCATTAAGACTGATATATTTGGAATCAGCATCACATTTTACATAAGATGAACTTTTGAATGCATTTCCATTTTATATGGGAAGAAGATAAAACACGCTGAAGACCTAAAATTCCTGTCTATGAGCAGTTTATTATATGCAAAACTGCGTGAATGGTCAGTTTTGGCTAAAGTACGCCAAGTAACCCTCATAGGTCAAAACTAATGGAACAAATTGCATGGGGTCAAAATACTTTTGAGATGTTTAATTTCAAGGATTAATACACCAATGTTAGGTGTCACAGTATGCCCTTGTAACGATTCTGGTAACATTCAAAGTATTTTTGGATAAATTGAACTGATGTCATTGGTCATTTTAAGGGTCATAAGTGACCAAAATGACCTTAAACTGTTAAATAGGGTCATTTAGACTGATATATTTGGAATCAGCATCAAATTTTACACATGAAGGACATTTAAATGCATTCTCATTTTATAAGGGAAGAAGAAAAAACATGCTGAAGACCTCAATTTCCTGCCTATTTGAACAGTTAATAATGCAAATTGCGCGAATGGTCAGTTATGTCTAAAGTACCCAAAATGACCCTCATAGGTCAAAACTGATGGAATAAATTACATGAGGTTGATGGTTATGATCCAGCGCACATTTTGAAAATAAATGTGGATTTCTAAAAACATCCAGTCGTAGCTCTGATCAATATTTGTAACACATTTCGGCCAAAAAATCATGAAAATTTTCATTTTTGGCCAAATTATGGCCAAAATGACCACTGCTATTGTGATTTGGCAAATGAAAGCACTTTATCTGGAATCTGTGTGCATTTTTACTTAAGATAGACCCTTTTAATTGCATGTGGCTACAAAAGCAGTCTGTTCAGGGACCATTTTCCAAAGAGTGGTCAAAATGGTCAGTTTTGGCCAAAATTTGGCCAAAATGACCAAAATGGCGTGAGTACGGTCAATAAGAGTGGCATTTTTGGAATCAGCGCACAATTTTACCCCGGATAAGCTTGTCAAACCTTCCCCACCAAAAATTCTGAATAAAGCCCCCTGGCTCCTAGACTAAAATGAGTGCGTGGTTTATAGAGAACTTCTGGATATCTGTAGCGTCAATCAATCGATAACAAAACAATCAATCAATCAATCAATCAACCCATCAATCTATCAACCACTCAATCAATCAATCAATCAATCAATCAATCAATCAATCAATCAACCAATTAATATATTAAAGTAGCGCCTTGTTTTTCTGGATATTTGGAGCATGCAATGCAAGCAAACCAACGATTTTAACATAAGTAGGTATAACTTAATATATTCGAGTTACCAGAAAATGTGCCATCTGTGTAGGTCTCGTCTTCATCAAAATGAGCATCGCCTCCAATTGGGTTTAAAGATGGAAAGTAGGCGTGTGCGAGGACACCACTCGGCCCATCGAACCTACCATCAAACCCATCACCATGCTCACCAGCAGCAAAGAGGATCTTGATATCAGGTTCGCTCGAAGACACTTTCCGAAACGTAAGAGATGAGACATCACTCCAAGCCTATATAAAGACAGACAAATAATTCAACTCCGGATGATCTTGACTATACAACTACAGGTAGTTCTTGCTCCACTACGTAAGGATTTTTCAAGAACATGTACTGCAAATGTATTGAGAGAAAATCCCCATCACTAATGGACCAAGCTGTTCAGCTTAATTGGAGGTCGAAGGGGCCACAGAACGATTTTGAAAGTGGGGGGGGGGGGGGGAGGGGAGGGGCGGGGGGCTGACCATGAAAAAAATCACGATTGGTTTTGGAGAAAGTGGAGGGGGGGGGGCTGAAGCCCACCCAGCCCCCTGTTTCCACAGCCCCTGAGGTCTTTGTCGAAATTTGGTAAACTATATTTATTACTACTATTATTATTATTATTACAATATCTCACCGTGAAGGCTCGTTCCATGATGCTTTCGACCTGTGCTCGAGGTAAATCCTGGCTATCTCTGATGATGTTCCAAGTTAAATCAGTCCTATCCCATCTCGGCCCCAAGGCATATCGTTTTCTTCGCATCATGTCGGCGAACGATTCCATGTCTTTCATTCCACAGCGTGGGGTGTTCATAAGGTTCATCGAATCCTCGTCAAGGACACCTACAAACACGAGGTGGTAGCTCAGAGGTCAGTCTTACAGTCTTCCACAATGGAAGGTCATAGGTCCGAACCACGTACGGCTATGTCATACCACATATTTAATTCATTTACAAAACAAGACAAGTCATCTTGTATATAACATCGAGCATGTTGGATTAGAGGATAATAGGCGATAAAATTTCAATAAAATTGAAAGTATAATAAAAAAGTAATGATATTCTATTTCTTCTTACTTGATTTGATTTGATTTTATTGATTTCCGTTTTACAACATAAGAATGATAAATATAACATTACAAGGTCGAAAATACTGCAAAACATAAAAAAATATATACAACATAATCTTAGACTTAAGGAACACAATTTAACAAAAATTAAAAAAACCTAATATGACTTTCACATACGCAAAACACAATATTATGTAAACAAACATATGGCACCACGTAACACATTGTTTAATCCGCCTCATTACTTTAGTAGATGTAGAAGTAGTAGTAGTGGTGGTGGTGGTAGAAGTAATAGTAGTAGTAGTGGTAGTAGAAGTGGTAGTAGTAGTAGTAGAAGTAGAAGTAGTAGTAGTAGGAGTAGTAGTAGTAGTAGTAGTAGTGGTAGTAGTGGTGGTAGTGGTAGTAGTAATAGTAGCAGCAGTAGTAGTAGTAGTAGTAGAAGTAGTAGTAGTAGTAGTAGAAGTAGTAGAAGTAGTAGTAGTATAGTAGTAGTAGTAGTAGTAGTAGTAGTATAGTAGTTGTATAGGTGTGGTAGTAGTATTGGTGGTAGTAGTAGTAATGGTGGTAGAAGTGGTGGTACAGCAGTTGAAATATATAGTAGAGGTAGTAGCAGCAGTAGTCGTAAAGGTAGTAGTTGTAGTAGTAGTAGTAGTAGTAGTAGTAGTAGTAGTAGTAGTAGTAGTAGTAGTAGTAGTAGTAGTAGTAGTAGTACACTGTTAAAAAACCCGTGATTTTACAGAAAATAAACAGAAGATTTTGCAGAAAGCAATAACAGAATCATTCTGTAAATTCATAAAACAGGAATTTTTCTGCAATTTAACATAACAGGTCTGTTAAAAAAAGGGGAAAAGGGTGTTTTATTCAAGGAAATTTGTAAGATTCCATACACCAAATACCAAATTCCTGTGAGATTACGCAATTCAATAAGATTACAGATGATCTCGAGACTCTGCTGCAGGAACTTCTTTTATTTTAAGGATAAATTTTCTAACAGTGTAGTAGTACTACTACTACTACTACTATACTGGTAGTAGTAATAGTAGTAGTAGTAGTAGTAGTAGAAGTACTACAGTAGTACTAATAGCAGCAGCAGCAGAAGCAGTTGTAGTAGAATTATGAGTAGTAGTATATGTAGTAATAGTAGTCGTATAAGCAGCAGTACTACTACTACTTTTACTACTACTACTACTACTACTACTACTACTAGTACTACTACTATTATACTATAGTAGTAGTAGTTGTGGTAAACTTATATGTACTATTTATAACCTGTGAGTAATAACATTTCTTATGAATTTTCAAATTGAAACATTCTACAAATCCTACCTGTCATCGTCATATTTCCCATCTTCTGGAAATATATAATAGACTTAGTCTTGGTTTCTTCGTCTTTTGGCATTCCATTTACCATATCATCTCGCGTGATATAACCATACTTCTCCATGAATTCCTGTATAAAGAAAAAAAAACAGTGACGTATAGCGATGAGGAACTTTATAGGGAAAGTTGTTCCCGGTCCACCACTCCCTTCACAAAATTGAATTGTTTTATATACTTCCTCACGTCAATATTGGTCTTGTAGATAAATGATTTTTTTTCTGGTTTTTGATACTTTGGTAAATAATTACAACTTGAACGGCTCTGCTCATTTCGTTTGCTCGCACTATTTTTTTTTTCATTTCATTCCATTTATTTCCATACTCAACCTGACACAAATATAATTCAAGCAACATACTTTTAAATCTCCTATATCCATGGATATATTCAAATATGATTTCAGAGGAGAGAAATAAGGTCGGAGTGCATAAAATCACTATAAGCACTTAAAAAACACTTTAAACCAGGATATATCCAATCATAATTTTTTTTATGAATGCGTGTGTTCCAAATATAAGCACACTTATGAGATAACCTGTTTCCCATTAACATGCCATCTCGTTTTGATTGACTCTACTTCAGACAGACCAAGAATGATTGAAGAGAAACTACTTAAGGCTTTCCATAATAGTTAAAGGGGAATCCGGCCTTGGTCACAAAATTTTGTGTTGGAAAAGAAAAAAAAAACAGAATGGTGAAAGTTTGAAAGAAATCGGACAAGCAATAAGAAAGTTATAATCTCTTTACAATTAAGATCACTTTAAGACTATATGTAGATTTCAAATTGGCAACTGGGTAAGTAAATTTTGACAAGGAGCAAGGACAACTTTGCCGCAAAATTGCTTTCTAAAGGCGCCTTTCGGTTTAACAAATAACTCAACATCATATCAATTCAATGTAACATATTATAAAGTAAAGCAGAATACGTTAGACAATTATAGAGTGAATCAACAAGTTAAACTTAAGTTAAACCACGGTATAGCATATCCCCTCCTTCCCCCTTCTCATCATTTTATTATGAATTGAATTGACGCGTTTGATATGTTAATAATAATATCTCTTGTTTTATGTTTGCTTATGCATATCTATTCTGTATTCAATTTATGTTACCCTGTATTACGTTCGTTTAGAACTGATAACCTTGGCCCATTATTGTAATTGATTCCCTTTATTAATGAATAAAATGTGGTTTATAAAAAAAATCATGGAATCATATCAAATCATATTAAATTAAGTTATTCAGTGTAAAATAAATAGAATCAATAACGAACAAACAAAACAAAAACAATTGAGTTAGGATTTTTTGGGGAGAAAACATCAATCATGCGGCTTTTGCGATCGAAGAAATGGGAGCTCTCTGGCATATGTTGGCCCTTTTTTCTCCGGTTTGCTTTCAAAGAAGCTAGAGCCAGAGGCCCATCTGCATGCCCCGGTTCAGTCACACGGGCGAATCCGACGCTGGACCGATCATTCATTGTAACCTCGGGGGCCACTTCCATTCAGCGAGTGGATACCATGCGCGACCATGGGGTCTCGAAAAGCACCCTAAACACGTAATTTCCATATTCTGAAAATGTACCCCTTAACAAGTATTGGCGTGTGAAACCCTACCCTTAACAAGTATTGGAAACAAAACGATACTCCTGGCAAATATTGAACCCCTAAACAAGTACAGAAATGTTTTATTGTTACGGGTCCTTCGGTCGTTGGCTCTACCTTATTTGGTTTAGTACGACCCCACTTTCTACACCTCGCGCAAATCGGACTCTAAACATTTGTTTTGGGGCAAAAAGGACATCCTTTATAAAACATTTTAATTTTGTTTTATCATCCCCGCAAATTCGACCCTAAAGACGTAATCTTCCTCGCGAAATAGATACCCCTTTTTCATTATTTTTGTGTTTTTGACACTCTTATCACGTTACGTACGTAACGTGCCCTATCCTGAAAAAGTGTTTTTTTTTGGTCGCGCATGGTATCCACTCGTCAATGTAAGTGGCCCCCCGGGGTTGTAACCAATGACATGCCATCGGTCGGTTTGATCATAGGTGTGACTGTATGATAACACATCGTGCTTTGAGTGCGTTATGTCTGTAATCACGGACACAATTTTGTCAGTAATTTTCCTTGACGCACTTTCTTCCCTAACTTTCTTCCCTTTTTAATTGTCAAATTAGGTCAGTAGCTCACTGTTCCTGCGTCTGTATTACGTAACTTTGTGGGTTCCTCTGCCACAATCCGATCGGAACCGAAACCCCAGATTGTGACGATGACAATGCGTGTTCACATCCGGGGTACCTGTGACAATCAAATAAAGATATCTGAGTCCATCGAAAATGTTCCGAATGGACTATTTTCCAGGGCTGTTATAATTTTCAAGCTTTGCTTTTGTGACGACCCTTGCAACCATCCTATTTATTGTGTACCCGGAAAATGCAATTTAAATTGTTTATTCTTATAAGATATATTTGATGATTTGTATAAGAAATTATTGTTCAGTATCTTGATGTCAAATTTTAGATATGTATAAATTATGTTATTGTCCAGATTTTTGTTATGAAAAAAAATGAAATGAAATGAAATTGACATGATGGGTTCCATGGGTTGCTCTACCAATGACTTTATTCACACACTGAACTAAACGGCGGCTTGGCTTTTCTCACCAATAAATGCAGACTATTCAGGAAGGACAAGATCCAACCCATTAACTGAGCTGATTTGAATAACAGGAATAAATCTAACAATCATTATTATTGCGAAAAGTTTCATCCAATTTGAATGCTGAATTAGAAACGTTTCACTAATATTATATTCACATTATAGGATATGCGTAGTTATAATGCACGATTAATGTACGGAATGAGTACACTCTCATTATTAGGATACTTCAATTATTGAAGATTTGGCAAGAAAGACGATGTTGATTGAATTAGAATTGGTTATTAATGATATATCCCAAAGGTATCAAACCACATTTTTCATAAAGATAAAGGAGAAAACATGATTGTTTTGATATGAAATTACTATAATGAAAAGAGTGAGTGGGTAACATCACTAGTCCCTTATACTGTACTCCACATAGCAAGGACTCGATCAAACTTCAATGACACAGTAAAAACGATGTTTAAGAATTCATAAATAGGGATGCCACTTGGAATTGATCAGAGGGCCTGAAAATCACCTATTATACAATATTTTGTGCAAAAAAGTACTAAAACTACGGCCTGAAAATAAATGGCCAAAGCCTGAATTCAGGCTTTTGCCTGAAAACTGGCATCCCAGCATAATTCATACAACGCTATTTGCTATGTGAACTATACAAAAGTTGTTTGAGAGTTTGAAATATTATAGATTAAACTTTGTTTTTTAAGATTTGAAACACTTGTTAAACAACTTCATAGCGAGTATACAATTTAGAAAAAGCGTTTTTAATGTGCATATAGCTTAAATAATCACAAATACAAATTTCATACAATATTAATATTTTTGTTAAAGTAAATACTGGATCTACTGGATTTATTTTAGTGGTATGGAAGTGTCAATATCTTAAGCATTGGTTTTTACTAAAGTAAATGATTGCAAGTAATTGTTATTTCTATGCATTTTGCCCATTGACGGATAGGGTGTACTTTCCTAATTACTTACGAGATGCGCGAAGCGCTTTGAAACATAATCACAAGGGAGAAAATATAGCTGTCTGGAAGTTAAAAAAAGATGTACATTTCATAACCTAAGCGTCAATATATGCTACATGTATATCAGTATATAGCTTTATAGTATCTTGGACTAGATTACGTTAACATTTACGACGAACATGACAGACGAAATAGATTTATCATAACGAGCCAATAAAATCGACAAATTATTTAAATTTTTAAAGCCTTAAATTCCAGATTAATGCTCATAAGAATAACATTCGATCTTCAACTAAACTTGATTTGGCGTTGAAAAAAATTCTCAACATGAAAAAGAAACTAACTTCATGACGTTGTATTCAATTATATAAAACATCCTACTAATAAATACTTTGACTATATGATTTTGCATTTCAAAGTAATTTGGAAATCTGTGTTTTGTAATTGGAATTCAAAACCGATCATTGACATTAAGTTCTGAATCGACCGGCAGGTCAATATTCTATCGCAGACCACCTGCTGGGAAACAGAATAATTACAATACTTGTATCAAATACCATGCGACCAGATATTGACAAATTTGCACTTTAGTATCTCTACGAATATTCTGGTAAACCTATTTTCGTTTTCCTCATCTCTCAAATGAATAAAAAACAAACAAATAAATAATTAAGTTAACAAATAAATGAATAAAAAACATAAGTACACCCGTATTTAAAAAAATGTGACCAATTGGGTCCCTCTACACTTTAGTAACTGAATGAATTGGTTTTCTACAAATGTATATTTCCTTCTATTATGCCTACTGAAATGAAAATAAATGAATAAGTAAATCAACAAATACAATTTGCACGTGTGAATTTTCTAACTGCACGAATCGTGGGCAGAAACTGAATTTGCTAAACGAAAGACGGGCCGAGCAAAGGGATAGACCAACAAAAGCATTTATTATACAGACATATTTGATAAAATAAGAACACATTTTTTTTCAAAATTATTCAAATCGCGTGTGACATACCCAAATCTGTTGCTGCGTTTCAATTCTTGGTGCTGCCACAGAGAAGGTGGCTGCCAGATAGCAACCGAGTAATATAACACACAATCTCCGCATCTTTCCTTCTCCTTTTCTCCTATTCTGTACAATCAAACTCCTAACAATTAATAGCTTTTTATTAAACAGTCTTCGGTTTATATGGAATCCCTTGATACCTTTCCGACACGCTTTATTCCAGATAAACTTTGTTATTTGTTATATTATTGATTAAAGAATACCATTTATGGAGTATAGGATGCTGATTGGGGCGTTACTTATATTTTTTTGCACACAGCACCCTTTATTTTGTTTTGTTTTATCCACCATGGTACGTATTCATGTTAATCATATATTTTGCACGCAGCACCTTATCATTTTATTCGTCATGTCCGTGAAGTGACTGTCCAGTGCGGTCCAATGATGCACTGGCTACCCGGATGTAATATACCACATTCACGATGACATTGCATTAATCATTTCTATTACTGTAATCATCTTTTTCTTGAAACATTCACCGAAGTAGTGTACACGTATTTCAGTTTTCCTCAAGAACATGTAAACAAAATTAATAAAGCATTTGAGGAAATACATTTTGTATCGATTTTGTTTTGAAATTCAATATTATTTTCGTCTCCCGGTTTCGTCTAAACTCTCGATCATTCTCTGATGGTGATCATGATCGGCTAATGGGGCGTTACTTTGACGACAACGTTGTAGATTATTTTGAATGATTTCAATTTAATCTGTTTTGCTTTCAGTCTATCAGACTTTGACTCTAATAAATTGTCATTATCTGTATTACCATGCCCTGGTGTAGTATGAAAGGTCATTTCCTCCTTTCGTAGAATGATATGACCCGCACCCGGAAGGAGTATATGTGATCAAATGTGACACTCAGACCCGTCGGAATGAAATTGAGAGTTGAGTGGTATATGATTTGAAATTCTTTGAAATGAGTTATATCCCAGTACAAAAACGAATCGCGAGTTGAAATTTGTAATTACATACAGCTGAAAACGGGAAATCTTTACATTATCAATATTATATCCAAGGCATATCCCGTTTAAAAGAAAAGAATAATGCGAGCTCAAAGCGCGAGGCAAAGTATTTTTTGTGTACATATTGAAAAGGAAACAATTTAACTACTGTTTTATGAGCATGATACTTATCTCACCAATTTATTTATTGATGTGAACGAAAAAAGCAAGCTTTTTTTTTTGGGGGGGGGGGTGCTGACCTTAAAAATTGTCAATGCAGATCGAAGGATACGTAGGCCTATATATCTCTCTAAATGAATAGAAATGGTGCGAAATGCGAGCTGAAGTTTGGAATATACACTCTAAAAAATAATTCAGCTCTTAAAGAGCGAGTATAGTGACTGCACTTCGGAGTGCTGATTTTTCTCGTTCAAATTTGAACTAGACAAATCAGCACTCCGAAGTGCAGTCACTATACACGCTCTTTAAGAGCTGAATTAGCACTTCATTTTTTAGAGTGTATTGATGGGATTTTTTTTAATCATGAACTTAGAAAACATATCTCCGGAACATGATTTATGTATACAAATAATGCAAGCGCTAAGCGCTTGCTGTAATATGTGATAATTTTATTGACCTGATAACGGTACAATTTTTTTCTTATAAGCACATCTTGTAATTGTGATGATGAAACATAATATCTCGGTAACATATTTGATAAATATTGAGATCGCATTGCATGCACGATACAGTTTGGTTAATTCACTGGAATAAAGCACTTTTATTGTAAGCATAAATTCAGCTAGGATACCATTTGGTATTGCAGAGAGGGCAGGGGTTACTGTTATTTCGATTTCCTTAAAATGAATTAATTCATCACATTCAACTGTCAACCTTGGTACCTTAACCGGGTACCTTAAACAAATAATACAGAATACAATTTGGTATATAAGTATAATGGAGGGGTGGATCAAATTTCGACCTCTTCAAACAAGTTGTAAACCGTTTTCATGCGAGGGAGTGTAGAGACCGAGCACGAAACTCTTCCACTTGAACCCGTGGGTATATCGCATTTCCAACCCGCCATTGGGTAGAGATGTGAATGGATATTGTGCAGTGGCCCTCAATACAGGATATTTCTGTTGTGTGCGAGCGAGTGTACCGATCAAGCAAGACAATTTTCAAATTTCAACGTTACGTCCCTTTTGTTAACCGTATCCATGAATATTAATGAGATACTCCGCGTGGATGACGTAATAAAAAGAACAAGAAGAGTGTATAGGACTATGCATAGATCAACACAGAGAGAGTATAAGTGGTGTCGGCCTTTAAAATAGACGAGGAGGGTGCATGTGATCGAAAAATATAGCAGATAAGATATAAAGAGGAAGAAGGAAATAAGAACAAATTAAAAACGAAGAAAATGAGAAGAGAGGGTGAAATGAGGAAACGGAAGGAGCGAGAAAAAAAGAAGTCGACCTGTTTTGGCTGATTTGATTGATTTTTTAGTTTGACTATTTTTCGAGAAGATTCTATATTTTCAGCAAATATGGATCAGCATACTATTCGGTATTTACCATAAAATGTCAGTTATATTACGAAGTACCTGCATGATCGAGAATTTGGGTCATTTTCTCCTTTTCCCAATCCTGAAATTTTATAAGTCATTATTTTACGTTAGAATGTACTTTCAATGGAAATCCATATCGGATTGATTTCTATAAGTGTAATTCCAATGGGGTTTGGATGGGGGGGGGGCAGGGTAGACCGAAAAAATCATTCGGTCAGGGATATGCTCAGCTGGGTTTTTTTTCGGTCAGGGGTATCTTTTATTTTTCTTCCTGTCGGGAATATTATTTTTTGAGACAGGGTTATGTTTTATTTTTTTTTCGGTCAGGGATTTTTTCATTTATTTGTTTTCGGTCAGGGATATGCTCCCCTCCGAGTTCGTCTGGCTTGAAAAAAAAAAACAGAAAATGTAAAAACAAAAACCTGCTCCGAAACAGCGATTTTTTTATTTTTTTTAGTATAGGGGCGGTGGAGTCAGCCCTCTAAAAGTGATTCGATAACCTTTTGCCTTTATTAGAAATACATGGTTTGTTGTAACTAAGTAACAGGGCTCAGCAAAACAAGGCTTCCATCATGTTTTTGATGGTTCAAAGTTCTAAGTATTATTGAAACGGGCACCTGAAAACTTTTGAAATTTAACATTGAATTCTCGATTGATTTTATGCAGGATATATATGTCGCAGATGTTAGGGGATCTTTGAACGCTTGACAATTATAATATGTTCATAGCCTTGCATTGTGTCTCGGCTAGATTCCATCGATAATTGCCGAGAAGATGAAGGAACGCACGGCGAACTACATGAAAACCTCACAGATACTCCACGAAGTATATACTACCGTGATACAACTTTCAGGGCCATTAAAAAAGAAGAGGAATTAAATCGGCTGGAAAGTTCACCTACATAAAGCAATATTATAACAGCTGTGCTGGTGTTGTGACATTGAAATATATTATAAGGACAATACTGCACCTTACCTCATAACTAAGTTATTAAACTGTAACATTACATGGTAAACTTTGCCATCATCATTTGACGATCGTCAGGGCCCTGGGTCAGGGGTACAGATCCACTATACGATCGTCAGGGGTAGATCCACTAGACGATCGCCAGGGGTAGATCCACCAGGCGATCGTCAGGGGTAGATCCACCAGGCGATCGTCAGGGGTAGATCCACCAGACGATCGTCAGGGGTAGATCGATCCATCAGACGATCATCATGGGTAGATCCATCAGACGATCGTCAGGGGTAGATCCACCAGACGATCGGCAGGGGTAGATCCACCAGACGATCGGCAGGGGTAGATCCACCAGACGATCGGCAGGGATAGATCCACCGGACGATCGTCAGGGGTAGATCCACCAGGCGATCGGCAGGGGTAGATCCACCAGACGATTGTCATGTATAGATCCACCAGACGATGGTCAGGGGTAGATCCACCAGACGATCGGCAGGGGTAGATCCACCAGACAATCGTCAGGGGTAGATCCACCAGACGATCGTCAGGGGTAGATCCACCAGGCGATTGTCAGGGGTAGATCCATCAGGCGATTTGTCCTGGGTAGATCCACTAGACGATCGGCAGGGGTAGATCCACCAGACGATCGTCAGCGGTATATCTCTACCAGACGATTGTCAGGGGATCCACCAGACGATCGTCAGCTCCGCTCATGGAGGCCGATCCTATGGAATTCACTTCCACAGAGTTTGAAGTCAAAATCAGTGACCAGTGAACTTGAAATTCCCTTTCCCAAAGCATGTCTCCCAATCAGAGGCGTCGATCCTGGGGGGGGGGGGCGATCGCCCCACCAATGAAAATATTGGGGGATACAAACATATCGTTTTGCCCCCCCCCCCCCATAATTCCGGATGTGCAAAAAAAAAATAAAATTGTAATGTTCATCAAGCGAGATTGAGATACACAAATCGTTATTTCAAATCGTGCTCAAAAAGTCTGCTTCTCAGATTGGAATATAAAAATTTTCAGCTCGCGCTTCGCGCTCGCATCATCTCTGTAGCAAAAACCCATACTTTTCATGATTAAATAGGTGAACAGAATGTCACGTTTTCAGTTCTAAACCTCAAAAGAACTCCCGCTTCGAATTACAATAATCTTTTGTTGGATATATAGTGCGTATAAAAAAAACGGGACAGTTTTGAAAAGTCTATAAAAAAATTGTTTCAAAATATTATATCTATATTTTGATGTTAATAGATGCTCTTAGATCTTATCTTTCAATTACCATTTAAAAAAATAATTTTTGTTCATGCTTGAGCGAACAGGGGACGTTTTTGTCGGGGGTTAAAAAAAAACAGACTTTCTCTTAATCTTTTCATTATCTTTGCCATAATTTTCGAATTATGCTGTCAAATTTCATTTAAAAATTGATTTATTTACCTGAATTATTTTGTTTTTCATTTAAACTTCTTTTACCTTTGAATTCCCTTCATAAGTAAGATAAGAAGACTTTTGTCAACCCAAGTAAGAAGATTTACATTTTTAATTGGGAGAATTGTAATTATTCAAATCTTTTTAATATGTGAAACACATTATGATATGGTAACTTTAAAAGACATGAATCCATTTTCAAGGGGTTATTGAATCCTTCACCAAGTTTAATTATGTTCTTGATAGGACAAACAGGAAAGAAATCATGTCTTTCAATGGCAACGG
The DNA here is from genome assembly GCF_018143015.1 of Lytechinus variegatus. Lineage (NCBI taxonomy): Eukaryota > Metazoa > Echinodermata > Echinoidea > Temnopleuroida > Toxopneustidae > Lytechinus > Lytechinus variegatus. The sequence goes on along the minus strand of NC_054740.1, from coordinate 55,223,376 downwards.
TGTATTGAGTCAATTTCGAAGGAGCAAGATATGGCAGATCGGGTAAAATGTATTAAACAGTTGTAAAGCGAGCAAGCAAAAATTTCCACTTTTTTATTAAAATATCAAATTTTGTGATTTTGACATAATATTCAGAAAAGGATATCATATTTCGTTTTCTATGTTTTCTGTTATTTTTATTTCCACTTTTTATTCTTGGTCATGATTTTGTTTTAATTGGTGGGGGGAGGGCACCTCGAGCCCCCACCAATCAGTATGCCACTGTTCTTGCCTAAAGAAGGAATATTCAAAGCTAAAAGAGAACATCTTAAAAAGGAACAAAAACAGAAATATTGAAACAAATAAGTAGATTTGGAAATGAATTTTGACCGGATAATTCGAAAATTAGGGCAAAGATAATGAAAAGGTTAAGAGGAAGACTGCTGATTAGCAAGAAGTCTGACCATCATATTTATCATTTTATGCCATTTTGGCGCAAGCGTCCTTTTTAACCCCAGACAAAAACATTCCATGTTCGCTCAAGCATGAACGAAATTAAATTATTTTAATGGCATTTGAAGGATAAGACTTTAGAGCACCTATTGATACCAAAATAGAGAGATCATAATTTGAAACCAAAATTTTATAGACTTTTCAAGTCTGTCCCGTTTTTTTTTGACACGCATGCACTGTATATCTTTTTTTTAAATAAAAAACGTCCATTAAACGCTTCGCCCTCGCATGTTTTGTTATATGGCATTTGAAGGATAAGACTTTAGAGCACCTACTGATACCAAAATATAGAGATCATAATTTGAAACCAAAATTTTATAGACTTTTCAAATCTGTCCCGTTTTTTTTGACACGCACTGTATATCTTTCTTTTTTTTAAATCAAAAACGTCCATTAAACGCTTCGCCCTCGCATGTTTTGTTTTATATATATATATATATGTATATATATATATATATATATATATATATATATATACATATACATATACGTGGGTGTTTTGTACGAAGCTTCGGAACCATGACATGATTTTGCCCCCCCCCCCCAATCTGAAAAATGCATCGACGCCCCTGCTCCCAATATCTAATTCGGGGCCGGGGGGGGTGGCACTTACAATGACGAGTGGATACCATGTGCGACCTCCCCCCAAAACACATAAAAAGGATTTTTTTTTCAAGATAGGGCACGTACTTACGTATCGTAATAAGGGTGTCAAAAATGCTAATATAATGGAAAAGTGGTATCTGTTTTCGCTAAGGAAGCTACGTGTTTAAGGTCAAATTTGCGAGGGTATAAAAATTAGACTAAAATGTTTTATAAAGGATGTACTTTTAACCCCAAGAGTCAACACTACGTGTTCAGAGTGGGAGGTGGGGCTGTACTTATCCGCAACGATGTAAACCGACGACCGTGACATTAGCAACTTAAATATCGCTGTACTTGTTTAGGGGTTAAATTTAGGGAATACTTTTCAAAAGTATCGTTTATGGTTTCACACGCCAATACTTGTTAAGGAGTGCATTTCAGAATCTGGAAAATACGTATTTATGGTTCTTTGGGAGATCCTATATGGTCGCGCATGGTATCCACTTGCTCCTCAATGGAAGTGGCCCCCGGCACTGGGAACTCATGCGCCGGGGGAAGATACATTGGCGCCTTATCTAATATGGGTGGCGCTGATTAGAGATTGGGAGATTATGTGCCCTCTATGTTAGCCTTAGTCCAATCTGGACTCGAATCGTGAATTAAATGCCAAAATCGGCTAATATGAGTATTATCGGAGAAAATTGCGTACCGAATACCTCATTTTTTTTTCGCTCATTACACCACAGGCAAAAAATGATAATAGGAAGGAAGATACTGCATTTATGCTGGCGCAGATCTGGCGACTAGGGGCTTGCCCCTCGAGCCCTCCTCCCCCCAGAAACGTATGGGTCAGGGAGGGGGAAAGAAAGGGGGAGGGGGAGATAAAGGAGAAATAATAGACAGACCAGCGCGCCCGAGCACAGGGGATCGATCTTGATGATCTTGACTCCCAACAGCCCAACAGGCAACAATAATGCGATCGCCTGCCGAATCAGTGCCCCAGATGACTCTGCGTGCTCTTATTTCTTTTAATCACATATCTGTGAATATAACATTTACAGACCATCGGTTTTAAATAAGCTTATTTTATCAAGGCCGCTGCCTACAGGTACAGCTCAGCGCCCCTAGTATAATAGCTGTATGTATGGGGCATGAAAAGTCTTTCAATTGAGGATTAGGCCTATATGATATAACTTACTTGAATGAACTTTGCTTGAGCGCCGGCAGACAACCAATCATCTTGCATGCAGTTTGCATTATAGTTGCTCCTTGATTTTTATCAACTCCTTTAACGCGTTGAACATTTCTACAACTCCATCGATCGCCACTGAGAGGAATATCATCTTAATCTGGACTCCTTTTTTGTATTTGAATGAAGTTGGAAAAGTAAGTTTGGAGAGGTAAGTAATAATACGAGGCTCATTCTCTTGTTGATCCCTCTGACTGCTTTGGAGCAGTGTTGTAGTGCCTTGATGCTCGGCCTTGGCCTTAAGGCGCCTTAAGGCCTATTTTTTCAAAGCCTTGGCCTTGAACATTCAAGCCTTGGCCTTGAGGATTTTGAGCCTTGAAATTTCAAGGCATTTTCAAGGCATTTTCAAGGCATTTTGTATTTTGTACTTTCATTATTTGTTTTATATAAGTAATTATAAATGTTTCAATAGTTCTGTATATCTAATGACACTAAATACTACACCAGTCAGCAGTAGCAGCAGCAGCAGCAGTACTTAGCAGTGCCATCAATTGCAATTATCATCACATAAATATGTAACAAAGAAAAGTAATGAAAATTAATATAATTTATTGGTAATATGATGTAATCATGACTAATAAGGATAATGACAATATCAATAATAATGATAATAATTATGATTAGGATTATAGTCAGTGGCGTAACTACAGGGGGGGGGGCATGTGCCTCCCCCCAATCGGCTGACTAAAAAAAAGAGAAAAAGAGGGAGAAAGGAAAAGAAACGTAGTGGGAAAGAAGACATTATTGTTCATTATAATGTTATAATTATGTTATGTAACATTACATAAGAAACATTTTTTTTCATATAAATGAAACATAATTTACTCAAGGCTTATGTCTTCATTGTTCCTGGTGCTCCCGTTGTCTGTTTACCGAGATATATAATCCTGTTATACTAAAACCTCCCGTTTTCAAGTCAATATACACCAAACTACCAAATACATTTCCTCGCACTTCGAGTTATTGTTTTACATGTACAATAGTATGCTTCTTTTTCATGAATACTTAAAGTGATTGTCCCATTTTAAGGTCTTAATATAAAACATTTCCTGTCCGTGCTTACGTTCGCAGTAGTGGATTGGTGAAATATGTCTGCTCTCCATCAATTCCTAGAATGAGTCCTTAAAATGTCCCTTTTTCTGTTTTCTGATCTGAATATCAAAAATTTTCAGCTCGCGCTTCGCGCTCGCATCATTTGGTTAGTGAACTACGTAAGGTCTTCTTCAATTCCTACAAACAAGCCTTAAAATGCCCCTCTTCAGGTCTGAATTTCCAAAATTTTCAGCTCGCGCTTCGCGCTCGCAAGATTTGATTAGTGAGATGGGTATGTTGATCATGATTACAAGTGCTTTATGTGCATGTTTAGATGTAATTCTAACAAAATCAGCAAGCGCTTATTGGCACTCGTATTAGATGACTATGGTGAGGTGTGTATAATCTTAATAGACTCCTAAAATAAAGTCCTTAAAATCTTCCTGTTTGGGGTCAATATTTACAAGAAATTCAGTTCGCGCTCGCATTATTTAGCGAGACAGGTACGTATCATGATTACAAAAGATAGATTGTAATGTCCCTTTTTAGTTTTGAATATCAAAAATTTTAAGCTCGCGCTTCGCGCTCGCATTATTTGAATAGTGAAATACATATCCGTTTATTGGCACTGTCCTTAAAATATCTCTATTAGGTCAGTATACCTGGCAACTGGGCACGCTCACTAGGCGATTCCAAATTTTTGCTGGTGCCCTTCAATGCCGTGACCCACGGTACGCCACTATAGGCCTATAGTGATTTTCATTTTTCAAATTTCATTTCTTATTATCTCGCAAGGATGCCCTTTTAACAGTGATTAGCACCATAATTGACCCAAAATCGAGTTTTACAACTTCAAAATGATTTTTTTTTCAAAACCGCTTGCTCGCTACGCTTTCTATAGCGGAAAATTAAAGCCTAAATCAAAATATCTGTCTTATCAATTAGAAATCACTTAAAAAAGCTTTGCTGAATTTCCACAAAACACACAACTTCTTCACACAGTTGATAATCTCATTTTGAAAATATATGTTTGCACCAAAATTCTCATTTGGACTTATACTGTAAGTGCATTTTTGGCTTTGACCCCCCCCCCAAAAAAAAAATAAATACATTCTGCCTCCCCTGTCCCAGGGAGAGGAGAAAGACATATGTTGAGAATGGGAATGCCAGGATCAGATCACCTTGGTAATAATAATTATTGCAATGTGAATCGCCTAGAAAAATAATTAAATGCACAAAGGTAACTATATATTTAATTTAATATTATGTCTAAATCTAAATGATCTATCATGAAATTTTCGTTTTCAATGTACAGGGGTAAAAAATTTTGCTCGCTCACACCTTTTATACATTTGGTCCTGTGTGTCATGTCTGCCGCCTAAGCATTGTTGTCTAATTGTTCCATATATTGTACAATTGAAATGCCTTGGCCTTGAGGTTTTCAGGCCTTGGCCTTGGGTTTCCATGCCTTGGCCTCAGCCTTGGGTATTGAAGCCTTGGCCTTGGTTATTAAAGCCTTAGCCTTGGCCTTGGCCTTGGAGGTTTGAGCCTTGACTACAACACTGGGACCACCCCTTTAATATCGTCTAAGCTGTACATGCAGGGTTAGGGTTGCAATAGAGTTTAGTATATTTTAGGTTTAGGGTAGGGTTTAAGAGGTAAAGTTATATTAATTTCGGGGTTTAAGTTTTTCATTCGATTAGCATGTGGAATTTAGAGCGGAGCAATTGTCGTCGGAGCAAATATCGAATAGAACCGGTATATAGACATGGCAGTCCTCTTATGTTTGAAACATATATGGCCTTAGTCAGTGGCGTAACTACTGGGGGGGGGCATGGGAGGCACGTCCCCCCCCCATCGGCTGGCAGCAAAACGGAGAAAAGGGAGAAAAGAGCATAAAAGGAAGAGAAACGTAGTGGTTCAAGAAGAAATTATTTTTCGTTATAATGTTATATTATTATGTTATATATAAGAAACATTATTTCGTCTTCATTGTTCCTGCACTGCTGTAAAAACTGTGGTGTTAAAACTGACACCAATTTGTGTTAATAGAGGACCACACCCTGATGTGTTAAAATTACACCCTTAAGATTGAACATAACACCAAATAGTGTAAATGTAACAACCAAACGTGTTGTAACAACACCTATAGGTGTAAAACTAACACCATCAATTTAACACCGGTGTAAAATATCTGGTGTGGTCCTCTATGTACAGCGGTTAACACCGCAGTTTTTGCTGTGTGGTGCTTGCATTGACTGTTCAACGAGATACATAATCCTGTTGTACTCAAACGTCCCAGTTTCCTCACACTTTGAGTTATTCTGTAAAGGACAAATCCACCCCAACATAATAAAAATAGATCCAACAAGCTTAACAATGAAAATTTCTCATCAAAGTCGGACTAAGAATAAGAAAATCATGACATTTCAAAGTTTTCTTTAATTTCAAAATACAGTTATATGTACATCGATCCTGGTGGGTGTGCAAATGAGGAGACTGATGACGTAAGTCATCCACTCACTATTTCTTTTGTATTTTATTGTATGAAATATGGAACATTCTATTTTTCTCCTCATTGTCAAGTGAAACAACGATTAATTACTCCCTGAACATATGGAATAAGCATTGTTTACTACTATATATGATCCAGTCAAGTTGGTCCTTATTGTCAAATCTACTATAAAATGAAATATTGTATGATTCAAATTAAAAAACAAAAGAAATAGTGAGCGAGGGACATCATCGAGTCTCTCATTGGGGTTGTGCATATCACTGTTTTGTGAAAAATAAGCAAAACTATAAAATACCGTAACTATCTTATATTACTTCCGTAGTAAAATAAGAAAGTTATGGCATTTTATATTTAATCGGATTTTGATGAAATTTTCTGTGTTTTGCTAATTGGATTTTCTCTATCTATTCAAGTCAACATTTTTTTTAAATGGGGCGATCACTTTAAAGGTCAAGTAAGGGCCTATAGCGAATATAGGCGGGTAAAGTTTTGACATTTTTATAACAGAAATCAGATTTCAGTGTGATTGATTCTGACATAGGCCTACTCAGAAAATGATATTACATCTTCTTTTTTGTCTTTCCTTTTCTCTTTTTTTTCTTAGTCATGATTTTTTTTTTGGGGGGGGCCCCCAAGCCCCCATCTGTACGCAACTGCTATTTACTACTCAACTTTTATCCAGGGGTGGGGAGAAAAATCATTTTGCCTCGCCCGTCAAAAAAAGCTCTGCGGGCTCTGTTGACCTGTGAAGACACACAATTACTTACAGCTCAGCTAGTGCCCCCGGTCTGAGAAATTATAGCTGCCAGGCATGCAACAGTCGTTCAAGGATTGGAGGCATTAATCCGGGGGGGCCACTTACATTGACGAGTGGATACCATGCGCGACCCAAAAAACACGTAAAAAGGATGTCTTTTTCACGATAGGGCACGTTACGTACGTAACGTGATAAGGGTGTCAAAAACACAAAAATAATGAAAAAAGGGTATCTATTTCGCTAGGAAAATTACGTTTTTAGGGTCGAATTTGCGGGGATGATAAAACAAAATTAAAATGTTTTATAAAGGATGTCCTTTTTGCCCCAACACTTCGTTTTTAGAGTCCGATTTGCGCGAGGTGTAGAAGGTGGAGTCGTACTAAACCAAATAAGGTAAAGCCGACGACCGAAGGACCCGTAACAATAAAACATTCCTGTACTTGTTTAGGGGTTCATTTCAGGGAATATTTGCCAAGAGTATCGTTTTGTTTCCAATACTTGTTAAGGGTAGCGTTTCACACGCCAATACTTGTTAAGGGGTGCATTTTCAGAATATGGAAATTACGTGTTTAGGGTGCTTTTCGAGACCCCATGGTCGCGCATGGTATCCACTCGTGAATGGAAGTGGCCCCCCCCGGGGCCTTAATTTGGCTTTAGGCCTTTTTAAATTTGAACGTCTTTTGTATCAAATTTGATATACGGTATGTAGCGTAGAGGGCAGCAACACACGCTAATTTGTACCGACTTACTTAATAGTAAGTCTAAGCCAAGGTTGATTCAATATCTAAAGCTCAGTCGCCATTTGAATCACTCATGTTGGACTCCTTTTTTATTTGAATGAAGTTGTAAAAGAGTAAATTTGTAGAGGTATGTAATTTCAAAACGATTCTCGAGAATACATGCGCCTCTCTCAGGACGTGTAGTCTGCTAGCTGCAATTCCGCTGCCCCTGCGCTATCTTGCGCTGCTGCAGTGCAGCTCCGTGCCGGTGGGCCCGGCGGGCAGCAACCGGTTGTTGAGAGAAGCAGCAGAGGCGGACTTTCGGCTTGTCCTTGGAAGTTGGGTTCCAACCATTGAGTTAAATAGCAACTTCCATGACGTATGCTCTGGCCACAATTGCTACGCTGTAATTCCACACTCTAATCCGTCGGTTGACCAACTTTGGCTTTAAGTTTAACCCAGGCCAGGGAGCTCTGGCCCCGGGCTCTGGCCAGAGCTGGGGGCCTGTCATGCCTGTTGGCTGTTGCACGACGAGATGAGCGATACCGTAGGAACGTCCTAGGACCATTCTTCCGAGATAGGAAGATTGGCGACAAATCAGCGAAAACCGTTTCACGAAGGGAATCTCGTCTTCCAAGTCCGCGACATCGTTTGATATCGATAGTATCGGAAGAATAATTAGTCTTCATCGTCACCTGAACCTTTTATTTCGGAATGACGACTTTTCATAAAATCATTTATTTCAATAAACATGATAAAAGGAGATCAAATGATGTTTTATTTATTACTGATTGTAGAATTGATGTATGGAGCTTACTTTATGAGGTAAAAAAGAGAAAAACTTTGAAGATTCACAAACATAACTGAATAAAATCGAAATTTTCATTATTTCCCTTATAAGTTTAGAACACGGTGTCCTTTTAGAGACACCTTTCAGTATTTCAACGAAAGAGACCCTTGTCCGATATAAAAATTGATTTAACTAAGTAATTTCGACATTTTATTAGTTCAATGTTCTGTATTTTTATAGAATACTTATACTTTTGATAATTTTGCAAATTATGCGTTAATATGTTATTTGTTGAGGTAAAAATAGGGTTTGAATGGAGTAAATAAAATCAACGTGTCTGATTGTATGAGACTAAAAAGGAAAATATGAGAGGCTGCGTGTGAAAAGTCTAATTTATTTATTTTATTAGTCAGATATAACGCAAGAAACACAAATGTGAGTGTTTAATAAACATACCTCAGTTGCATGACGAGTAACCGAAGACAAGGAAAATATGAACATTGCTGCAAACATGTCCAAGTGAATAAAGTAGTGCTTTGCAATAATAATTAAAACGTGAAAAACTTGTGCAATCCACAATGGAAAAATATATTATTTAAATAAATAATGCTAAAAATTACAACTATAAAATGTTGGTCATATTTAAAGTTGATCACTTAATTTAAAGAAGTTTATATAAGAATATAAGGTTTAAGAATATAAAAATATATATGTTCAACATTTCAAAGTAAAGAGACTACCGTGATTGCTTTAACATAACATAGGAGCCAAAAGGCGCCTACCCTGCGATTTAAAATACGCCTCTTGTTATGGACTTTCCATAATATTTTCTTTGATGAACTTATCTTCATTTGACATGTTTGTGATGGATTCATAAGATATAGGCCTAATTTGTATCTATTCAATTATATATTTTGTTACTGCAGATTTTTGTTTTGTTTCACTGTTTCACATCTCAAGTTTTACCAAATCCAAGAATTAATTTTCATTGATTAAAATTAACTCCTTTTTTGGGGGCGCTTGTCCAATTTTTTACCTGTGTCCATCCAAAATTTCAGGTGGACACCCCCTACATTTTTTGGCTTCCGCCGCCAATGTCTACGGGACATCGGTCTGGTAAGAAACCTTTATTTTTCAACTTATGTGCCTTTTTTTAAAACCTTCCTACGCATTAGGTGTAGGAAGGTGTAGAGAGAAATAAAATCATGACCAATTTATACATGATTTTAAAAAAAGATGGATTTCCTAGGGGAATCCATCTTTATTTACTTGGTTCTCTTATGGCTGTCTGGACAGGGATTCAAGACTCCAATGATGAAGAATTATATGTATATGTAGCATATAGTTTAATATAGTTTTATTCAATAAGTTCAGTACCAGATTAATACCATGTAATGATATATGTAAATATAATGTTTATTACAATGTAGCACAATACTTAGTTTAATTTAGAATGATATTTTATTTTTTAATAAAAACCATATTAATAATTTGATATCTTATGTAATAGATAATTCATTTCTTAAGTGCATAGAGATTACCAATATTATGCACTATATAAGTACAATATTATTATTATTATGTCAATTTTTTTTAAAAAGACATCATCATAGAGTCCTCAAGAGTAGGAGGCAGGACTCGCCCGTGTTATTAATATTAGGCAGAGGATAGCATACTGTCCAAAATGGGGTCGCAATAGCACCCCAAATCAAATGAAAGGGGAAAAACTAAATTATGCACTTACCTCGATTATGAATGGATGAAGGTCTATCGTGACACAGAATCCAGAGTGACATCGAGGCACAAACTGGACTGTCAATAAAGGAAAAGTTTTGTCCTGTTCCTCCTCCTTTCAAAATTGAAAACAAAGTGGCCGATTGATACCGAGAATGAATGCAAAATGGAGGTTTTCCCTTTTTTTAGGGTCCAGTTTATGCCTCGATGTCAGGATTCTGTGTCACAATTTGAAACTAGATTATAAATAATTATTATAATTAGCCCTGGAGAATCTTCATTCGTTGCAATGTTAAAGCTTATCTAATAATATCGCAATTCAGGTACTGTAATATCAAGTTGTGAAAAGTATCCGCTGAAAATCATAGATTATTTTTTTGCCTGTTTTTTGACCTGCAATTGATTGATATTCACTAGAAGAATAATATCGTGAATTAAAACTATTTTTTTTTTCATTCTTTACCACATCTTGAGTTCTGCAGCAGCTGAGTTTCTTGAGTTTCCTCCCTGATGCTCTTTGCAAATTTATATTAGTCTTGAGAATAAGTTTTTTTTAGTTTTAGTTTTCAGCAATAACTATGATAAAGAATAATGTGAATAATAAAGAGATTGATTGAAGAGGCCTTCTTTTTAAGGGCTTTTTATATTTAAGTGAATTTATATGTGGAATAAAATAATAAAGAGGTTTTTGTGATGCAATTTTCTTGCCAATTTTTGGGCTATATTGATTGTTTTCTTTAAAATTTTCAATACCTGATGCATTGAAAATGGGGTCACAATGGTACCAGGATATTGTGATTGGTGGGGGGGGGGGGGGGGGGGGGATACACAACCTTCATGTAAAGATGACATATCTGATTTATATGGGTATTGTAGAGCTAAATGGCCTAGGCATATTTTATTAATTTTCGTCATTTTCCTTCCTTTTTATGAATTTGTCCCCTTCTCCTTTTCTTTTTCTTTCTTCCACTTTGTGAAAAATCACAGGGGTATGTTCCCCCTACCCCTTATAAGCACCCCTTCTGTAACTAAAGCCGGGTAAAAATAATAATGACAGTGCCCACTCAAAGAATGTCTTTCGGAACTGAAGTGGCTACCCTAGATAACTGTTATTATTATTTGTAAGTAGTATTTATCCCCCCCCTTTCCTCACTGTATTTTCATGATAGGGAGGGGGAGGGGTAGGGAAAGGGTTCTGCCCCCAATTCTGAGGAGTCAAACCTCAATTTTTTTTAGACTGTCACTGTAATTTGTAAAGCATTATACAGGGGCTTCAGCCCCCCATCCACTTTTTCCAAAACCATGTACAAAAACGTAAAAAATTACCACAGAATTGTGTGATTTTTTGCATGGCCAGGCCCCCCCCCACTTAGAAAACCGTTCAGCGGCCCGTGTTATAATGATGTAATTATGACCTACTGCTAGTCATTTTAACAAAAACCATTGTTTTTATTTCTTTTTGCAGGATATTGGAGGAACACTATGACAAACAGGGAGATGAACAACAACCGCAAACTTTTAATAGTAGGCCTTGCCTGTGTTGATATTGTCAATGTTGCTGCCGGTTATCCAACAGAAGACACAGATCAAAGGTACTTCACCCACCCCCCCAAAAAAAAAAACATGTGCATACATTGGTATCAATAGTGCATGAAGCAATTTCATTTATTTGATGCAAGATAAAAGAGCTAACATGGAATCCTTGAGTGTGATTGGCTGTTGATTAGTGTTACCACTGTAGTTACCATGATATAGTAACTTTTATGCCCTGGCCGCTAGTCATTTTGCCTGTTAGCGAAAATAAATGCAGCCAGTCACGTGATTGATATCCATATTACTATTTTATAATTGTTATATTGTTTTTCATAGATTACTAGACCAGCAGGTGAATCGAGGAGGAAATGCTACCAACACATCTGTCGTTCTATCACAGCTTGGCTCTCACGTTGAATGGCTAGGCACGCTCGCTTCTGATAAACTGGCCGAGTAAGTCTCCTGACTAATTATGTATCATCCATTTGCAGAGCTGCCAACCATAATGGCAGGGCTTGATATTAGCAGTGGCCCGGGGCAACCAAAATGAGAGTCGGGCCACCAAAATTCTTTAAAAGCCTGCAATCTGTGGCCCAGTTACCAAAGTTTTGATAAATTGCAATGTTTTTTGTTTTAATGCCACCAAATTTGCTTTTCGGGCCATCAAGAATATGAAATTGATGATTTTGGTGGACCAATCAGGCCACCAAGATAAAAAGTTAGTGCAGAGCCTTGCATTATGTATTTGCTATCAAATGTTTTCTTTGTAAGATATTTTGTAACAAAAACTATGTCACTATTACATAACATTTACCAAAATTTAGGTGATGGGATGAATTTGACTTCAGGCAGCCAGACCAATTGTAAAGTTATTTGTGGGTCAATATTTCAAAATACAGTTTTGAGGATCGCTGAATACAATTTCTTATTGCTAGAGGTTGGCAGGTACCTTTTAAGGGGTCGTGTAGGGAAATTCCCTTTTTCATCAGAAATTCCTCTCTTTTTTTTGCCAATATGATTCCTTTTTTTTAAGGGGGGGGGGCGGGGTTGCACAAGGTTGGCAGCTTGATTTTCATTTGGTATCCTAAGGTAACAAAGGAAATCTGTCGCTTTCTTTAATTATTTTTTTAGGGCTGTAAATTGGTCTAAAACATGTGAAATTATTTGATGTAAGCTTTATTGATGCTCAAATGCCTGAGGATTGTCCGGATGCTTTTATATAAGCAGGCAATTTTTAAGATCAGAAAATTAATGGGGGAGCAAACTAACCAACAATGTGTGCTGTCTCTCATTGACTTTGTGTTATAAAAGGTTAATCTTTAAAAAAAAAATGAAAACTCGTTTTCAGAGACAAATTTGACAATCATTAATATGTGATTACTATAAAATTGATATTCATGGTAGAATCTCCTCTTTAATATGAGACCAACATCTATATAGTTCATGCATGACAGATTACAAACATTAAGTATTGTGGTATGTCAGAAATGATTTGTACCGAAACTCATGGGTGAATCTGAATCCACTCTCATTTCAGGGATCAGTGGGACAAACTTTACAAAGAATACAAAAGAAATGTTTGTGAGCCAATCTTATTTTACTTTTCTGCGCAACCTGATTTTGACATTAAAATTTCATACTCGCCATATTAGGTATCAAAATATAGAAATATGATGATGTAAAATAAATGATAAAATATAAATAATATAGTGACAAAGAAAGGCACTATGATCACAATTGTTGATTAAGTGCCTACTATTTATTATAGGAACATCATGATTTGACACTGCTGCCAAGAGGGTGATTGTTTACATTATCGTCAACACGTGAACCGCCACAAGCTGGCGCTATAACACTTCACATACAAGAGTCGTAAATACAAATACTGGCATGACCTCTTCTTTCCTTTCCTTCCCACCATTCTTGAAATATAAGAAGGAATGTACCAACATATGATTATCATCACAGCCATCAGAAATGAAATATAAATCTAATGCACAATAAACAGTATAGTAAAAACATAAAGTCACAAACCCTATAAAGATAAACAACCTATACAATATACAATAGGCATGAGTGCGATGGTGCAAGATTTCACACGAGGTGAAAGAAAGATGCTCTATTCAACGAGGCATTAGCCAAGTTGAATAGAGTGTTTCTTTCTTTCAACGAATGTGAAATCTTGCACCATTGCATGAATGAGAATATTTGCTTAACGTGTTGTACAACGCTTCGGAGTATAGCGAAAATATGAAGAAAAAAAAGAGTTTTTCCCTGCAGTAATCTATGAATAGAGAGCAAAAATATTGAAAGCAAAATCCCACAAGCGCACATGATCTTGGGCAGCATTGCGCATTTAGCCAGCAGACTAGTCTTATACGTGCATTGCACCTTCATTTTTACTGAATTAAATTGTATTGTGACGTCACCTACTAAAGCCGTTCAATGGTACATTTTAGACGGTACATTTTGGATGGTACGTCTTTTGTGCAACGGTGCGAATGTTTGACATTAAGCCTCCCATTTGCTCGCGTACAACAAGCTAAGTAGGCGTTGTACAGTAGGCACTTGTAAACAGCCTGTATTCAAACCAAAAATCAAACCAAAGTTTAAGTTAAACCCTAACACATTAACATGTAAAACTATGTGATCTTTCCTCTTCATTACATCTACGAATTGATGCTGTTTAAAAAAGCTTACAATGTACTCTAACGATACATAAAAATATATAAATAGCTCACAATTGTGTCATTTTCTAAAGCATACATGCTTACAAATATACTTGTCGTCAAAGGTGATTTGATGTGTACTTCTGATCTATTATCAAAACATAATTTGTTTAAATGCTTATTTGTCCTCATATTCTATTATTACATGTAGATGGAGAAGAAAAAAAAATTCTTTAAAAATCCTTATAAAACATAAGGTACATAAAAGTACTATCTCTGAACTCCAACTGACATACAAACACCACGAATCAACATCATAAGGTGTGTCGTAAAAAGGACTAAAAAACAAATAATTTCCAGTACTTACAAACAAAAAAATATCCACCCATAACGCACTAAATGCAAATCTGCAAACACACAAACAAAACACTTCAGAAGGCATTAAGAGCCATACAACATCTGTACCATAAAAAAATGTGAAAAGATAAATGAAATATCCTTATGTAGATACATGTGTGGTAAGCTTTAGAATACCTACTGTAAACAAAAGCAATGAGTCTATTAAGCATAACATAAAATAATTGTGTGAGCCAAACATACAAGATAATCGTTTAGCAATAATAAAAATAAATCACCCACATACATCTATTATTAAATGAGAGCAACCCTGAAAAATGAGGAGTCAACCATGAAATATAAATGAAACACACATGTATAGCAGGCTGAAGTTGCAATTAAGGAATAAAAGGAATGCATATTACCTATAAACTAACAATACAACAGCTGAGCTGCCAACCTCCATTGACCTAAACCCGGGGGGGGGGGGGGGGGGGGGCACTCGACCAAAAAAGTGGTAGGGGTGTGCTGCGGGCGAGGCAAAAAAATGGGGGCCTTGGTGCGGGCTTACTGTAAAAAGGAGGGTCCTCGGAACGGGCTTCGGAACTACAAATGTTAGTTTGTGAAAACGGGGGTCCTTGGAACGGATCTCCAGCGTGTGAGTGCGTATATGCATCCCTATGGAACGGGCAATAGTGCATGACGCAGCTAGCGCGGCCTCCGCCGGGTGCGCTCGCGCTGAGGCGATGGTCGAAAAGTGCTCTACGGCCGCTGTTCACCAAAATTGCAGCTCATTATATAGCAGATCATTGCGATCGGAACGGCGTAACGAAAAATGCGAAGCTTTGGAGTGGATTTCTTTCTTGTTTTTTTCTCGATAAGAAGAAAATGCCATGCCTTGGAGCGGCTTTCTTTGTTCTTTTTCTCAACAAAAATGCTATGCCTTGGAACGGAAATTTGAGTGTGAATGTGGGGGTCCCCTCCGCAGCAAATACCCACTATGCATTAGATACTGAGTGCCCCCCCCCCCCCGGACCTAAAGCATACTTGATCCATAATTGAAATCATATTGTAAAGGAAGAAATTTATTCCAAGTACGAAAATGGATAAAGTACACATATGAATCACACCAATCAAATTTAACAAAAATATATTGCGCAATAAAAATTATATGTTGTCACTTTTGATGATGAAAAACATAGCAAATATCGTTAAAACAGATCAGTTGGCAGCTTTGTAACAGTAACATACACAAATAATAGTTTCAGGATTGCTCTGTTAACCTGCAACAAAAGTTAAAGTAATGTGTAATCACCTAAATCAACACTACATCTGTAAACTCACTGGAAACTTGAAATGCACTAACAAAAAAACATAAACATACCCAATTAAAGACCATACAAGCATGGACAACATACAGTGCGTCCCAGAATAAACGAAACCGAGATTTAGCGATCATTTATCATAACTTAATCATAAATAGAATAGACAAATGACCTACCAATTTAAAGCTTAGAATCTCCTCTTTCATCTGATATTACTTAGGTTATTTCTTATTCACGCATGAGTGAGCAAAAACAATTTGAAGAAAGGATACCAAAAACTTATTTGGCGGGGGTTATCTGGGTTTCAAAAAGAAAACCACATTTATGAAAAGTTCAATATCTGCTCTTTAATTTGGTACCAAAATTACAAAAAATGGTCAAGAAATAAAAAAGTTCTGTTCATTTGAAATAAGGCTTGTATTTCCATAATTTCATGAGATAAACGTGTTTTCACCGGTTTCCCACAGAAGCTTTCGCATGGTGAACAAAAGATTTAATGCATGGCTGATCGTCAACAAAACAGAGTGTCGAGAGAGTTTGAAAGCCATCCTGGAGAACCTCTTCATTTTATGAAATTATTGAAATTCAAGCCTTATTTCAAATGACCAGAACTTTGTTATTTCGTGACCATTTTCTGAAATTTAGGTATCAAATTAAAGAGGAGATATTGAACTTTTCAAAAATGTGGTTTTCTTTTTGAAACCCAGATACCCCCCGCCAAATGAGTTTTTGATATCCTTTCTTCAAATTGCATTTGCTCACTCATGCGTGAATGAGAAATATTCTAAGTAATATCAGATGAAAGAGGAGATTCTAAGCTTTAAATTGGTAGGTCATTTGCCTATTTTATTTATGATTAAGTAATGATAAATGATCGCTAAATCTCGGTTTCGTTTTTTCTGGGACGCACTGTATAATAAGCAACATCATGTAATCTGCAAAAACAGGAAATGAAATATAGGGATTGCAAAATATCATTTCTAGGTGAACACACAAGCTTAGTAAAATATAATAAACACCAAATATAAAGTAAAAACACCCCCAGCAAGGGCCAAAACTATCCATCCACAGAAAAAAATCAAATAAGATAGTATACAATATGCACACCTGCAAACCTAAGTTGCATGTCACCAAGGAAATAGTAGAGGAAACTAACCATACAAAAATATAAAATTCAAGAAAAAAAAATCAGTACTACTGTCCATCATACAGCCGCTACAAATAAACAAATGCATGGAAACAACCCTGTAGAGGAAACTGAACTAGCCATGACCTCCTTTTGAGAAACAAAGATGTACATTAAAAAGAACGCTATTCTGTATAAATTAAGGGAGTAAAAAGTGTCTGAGCAAGGCCAAAAGTAATAGGTAGAGGCGAACCGAGTTAACACTTGAAAAGGTATTGTTGAGAACTTGAGAGAGCAAGCAGGGTATCCATCATCATTAGGGCTATCAACAAGAGGTGTAGTCATGTCTGAATGGCGCCATAGGTGATACCACATCATCGTGATGGAGGGGCGGCACAGGCGAATCCAAGTAACGTAAGAAATGACGTTGAAGGCAAAATACATACCGTACCTATCCGATGAGAGGCTACTGTGCAGGGACTGGGCTCTCTCGTCACCATGGTGAAAAGTGCGCTTCTTGGTGGTGGTAGAGACACCAGTGGGAGCCAACAGAACATCTGGAGGGCGGCCAGGAGGGATGTCGATCTCTTCGAAGCAGGGATGTGAACAAGGGGCCACACTAGTCCTCTAGACAAATGGGGGAGACGTTCCGCCCATCTGGGCCCGTCTGGAGATGTATCTAACCGTGGCTGGATATCTACCAAGAGCTTCTCGGGAGGAATCCTTTTGGGAAGTGTGGATGGGACCCACGGGAACAGCAGGATCAGAGACGCCACTTATGACATTAAGGGTTAGGTCAGCAATAGATGAAAGGAAAGATGGCTCTACCACCAAAAGAGGGGGTCCAGGGCCGTTATCACATACAGGACTGTGTGGACTGTATCAGACCCAGCGATCACATCGGAGTCGGACAGGGTCATGACTTGGTATCCACAAAAAATGCCAGTTGTCGGGGTAGATGTCTGGGTTGGTGGCAAGTCCTCAGGTGGGTTATCTTCACTATTACAGATGTCAACTTGCCGCGGATGGATGGAGAGTTCAGCATTAGACTCAAGTAGGGGCTGCGGTACGAAATCACCAGAAAGCTGAGGACTCATTGTGGAGTTACCGCTGTCCGTGAGATGAGGGACGCTTCCCAAGTCTTTGGAAGCAGAAGACTGTTCCAGTCCATGTGTGGAAGGACTTGGCGTAGATGGTACAACCTGATGTTTCACTTCTGCGGCAATATTGAGCGATACAACGTCGCACTCCTGTAGCGGAGGAGTCTCGCCAGCGGCATGCGAAGCCAAACTCTGAACAGACATTGTTGGACCATAGTCGATAGGTGGTCCATCACTGAAACAAATTTGATGCCGGGCAGGTCATACAATTGCATCATGCATATCTATAAAAGGGGTGCCGGCCTGCACTTCAACTTCAAGAGACTCTCTACAACGTACCCTACAAACAGAAACTGCTGATCAAAATGTGTAAGTGCAAGGGAAACTTCTCCTACAAATCCTACACCAGAATTGTCAGCTAGTGTGTGGGAACCTGTAAAACTAGCACCTAGTGCCATTATTAAAGGTCAAGTCCAGCTCAGAAAAATGTTGATTTGAATCAATAGAGAAAAATCAGACAAGCACAATGCCGAAGATTTCATCAAAATCGGATGTAAAATAAGAAAGTTATGACATTTCAAAGTTTCGCTTATTATTAACAAAATAGTTATATGAACGAGCCAGTTACATCCAAATGAGAGAGTGGATGATGTAACTCACTCACTATTTCTTTTGTTTTTTATTGTTTGAATTATACAATATTTCAATTTTTTACGAATTTGATGATTAGGACCTCCATGCCTGAAGCACAAAATGTTAAAATAATGGAATTCCACGTGTTCAGGGAGGAATGAAACTTCATTTCACATGACAATGACGAGAAAATCAAAATATTTCATATTTCAAACAATAAAAAACAAAAGAAATAGTGAGTGAGTGAGTGACATCATCGACTCTCTAAGTTGGATGTAACTGGCTCGTTCATATAAACTGTTCTGTGAAATGAAGCGAAACTTTAAAATGTCATAACTTTCTTATTTTACATCCGATTTTGATGAAATTTTCAGTGTTATGCTTGTTGAATTTTTCTCTTTTTATTCAAATCAAGTTTTTGTTGGGGTGGACTTATCCTTTAAGAAAGTACTACAAAGATGGACAACCGGTCACAATGGAATAATGTCTAAGCATTTACTGAACCATACTCACGCAATGCAAGCTGCCGGCTGGAAGGGGCATATGCATCGACTTCAATAACAGCAAACTATAAAACCTAGGCCGCAAGTGGGCAGCATACAATATAACGCCATCGGGCAACCACTTTTTCTTTTTCCTTCTTTTGTTTGTACAGTGCGTCCCAGAAAAAACAAAACTGAGATTTATCGATGATTTTTCAAAACTTAATCACAAATACAATAGACAAGTGACCTACCATTGTAAATCTTAGAATCCCCTCTTTCATCTCAAATTACTTAAATTATTTTTCATTCATGCATGAGTAAGCAAAAACAATTTAAAGAGGGGATAAAGTCACTTGGTGGGCTGTATCTGGGTTTCAAAAAGAAAACAAAATTTTTGAAAAGTTCAATATCTGCTCTTTAATTTGATACCTAAATTACAGAAAATGGCGAAGAAATAACAATGTTCTGGTTATTTGAAATAAAGCTTGAATTTCAATAATTTCATAAAATGAAGAGGTTTTACAGGCTAGCGTTCCGAGTCACTCGACACTCCTTTTTGTTGATGATCAGCCGTGCATTAAGTCTTTTGTTAACCGTGCGATAGTTTCTGTGGGAAACTGGTGAAAACACATTTATTTAATGAAATTATGGAAATAAAAGCATGGTTTCGAGGGAACAGAACTTTTTTACTTCTTGACCATTTTCTGTGATTAAGATATTAAATAAAAGCAGATATTGAACTTTTTAGGTATGTGATTTTCTTTTTGAAATTCAGATACCCCCCGCCAAATGAGTTTTTGGTATCCTTTCTTTAAATTGTTTTTGTTCACTCATGCATGAATGAGGAATAATCTAAGTAATTTCAGATGAAAGATGAGATTCTAAGCTCTACAATGGTAGGTCATTTATCTATTGTATTTGTGATTAAGTTATGATAAATCCCCAAGAACAAAAAATTCAGAACAAGTTGATAAAAAGGTGTAAAAGAGTACAACCTGCTAGTAGGCCTACTACATAATTATCCTACACTAGGTAACCACACTGGTTCGTGAAGGTTGTAAGTGACAGGAAAAAATATGATAGTCAACTACAAGTGTAATCAATAAAAGTTTTTTAAGAAAGGGGGAGCACCCAAGTACTTTGTGACAAAACTTTATTTCATAGTAAGCTAGGATATGATCTAGGCCTATACAAGTAAGTTACCAGAAAAATCTAATTCACAAAAACAATGTATAACTAGGAATAGCCATAAAATTCCATACTACAAAATCATCTAAGTCAGTCTGTCTTGCTTGCATATGTTCCCATATATTAAGACCAAAATAACGTTGTGGGGAAACATGAAGGTGAAGGACATAATGCATTAAAATGAATACGGCATTCTCACAGCACAGATAAGTCTGTGTGACAACAAATAGGCAGTTTGATGTGACTGATAATCATCCTAAACAAAACAATGTAAAGAGCAATGTAATACACCCATCAAAATTAATCAATACACATTCCACAAATCTAGCCAAGTGGAAATCAGTGTAAGGCATTTAGCTGGTATGTGCAATAATGCAAACAACAGTCTGTGATGAAGAATTACCATACAATGGACAAACATGTAATTATGTGAGAGGGAAATCAACAATTAAAACAACACAATATCCTTAATCAAAATGTTGCATGAATTAGCACTAAAAATTATTGGTTCTAATTCTTTGACCAAAAGAATCACATCCTATGAACATAAATATAGAATACATGGACATGCCATTATATCACAAAAGCAGCGACTTTTTAAACATCTCTCTCCTATCCCTTAAAAGCCTCTATCATAATTATCAGGCAACAATTTTTATAACACTCATCTGCCATTCTCTGAAAGCCTTGAGCATAAATAATTAGAAACCTGATAATATAACAATACATGTATGAATAGACACTTAAAATTTGATTCATTTATGCGTATATTGATCTCTAAATCCTTGCGTCATCATATAAAATATATATTTAGGGACACAATCACCCATACACAAAATTCAATCACACATAACGCTCATCAGTCCAGTAAAAAAAAATACAAATGCATGCGGAGCACTTGGCACCTTGGGTATACGAGGGTCCATCACCGAGTACGATACAGTGCTTTGCAGGACGGATAGTGATATCATGACGCGCAATGAACGGAATGCCAGCGTGTATTGTTACATCTGAGGAGTCTACAACAAAGCCTTCAAAGAGAAAGACATGGTCGTCTCTCGTAAAAGTGAGGGATGTGGTCCCAACAATATAACCAGGAAAGGATGGTTTCTGTGTAACAGAACAAGATGTGTCTATAACACCTCCAAGATTTCTGACAAGTGAGGAACAGATTAGGTTCACTGAGGAACCACTAACTAGGTATACTCAAACACACTTAGGGCCTTACTAGGTAACTCAGAGACTCTGGCCACTGGAGACTGTGGCGGAAGATCATGAACCCTGTTGTGGACATCATCTGACTCTGATGAGCCACCAACATCACTGCAGTAATCTTCTCTCTGGATCTGTGGTGACCTGCAAAACTCATGTAGGTCCTCGAAGCCACCAAAAATACCATGCAAGGGTTCCAGAGGAACCCCCAAGCAGTCAAGTTCACACTTGTGCCTAAAGTACTACCAAGATTGTAACAATCTTCATCAATGTCATCATCCGATGAGTCTCTGTCAGACTCAAGATACATAAGATCATGATCAAGACAATCATGATGAGTACTGGAGCTACGTGATTGGTCCAAGGAATAGCGATTGCCTGGCGAGCACATGCAATAATTCTCTGTTCATGCTCTGGTAGAAATGGACAATCTCTAATATGGTGTTTTAGGTCAGAACGACTAGCTGCAAGGCATAAGGGGCAACACATATGGCTAATTCTATCATCACATTCACAATCCGGTTTACTAGAGCCAAAACTTGCGCTACTAGAAGATCTATGTGAAGTGACATGACTAGTTATGGTAGCATGCATTGCCCTTATTGTCTGGGGATGGGGTTGGTATGGATCATAGGAATGTCATGATTTGGATAGGTGCTGCAGAGAGGGCGATTGTTTACATTATTGTCGACACCTGAACTGCCACAAGCCGGCACTCCAACACTTCACATACAAGAGTCGTAAATACAAATACTGGTGTAGGATTTGTATAGCGCACATATCCACCTTGCTAGGTGGCTAAGCTAGTCTACCGATTCGGGTGTGCACAGCTTTATGAGGAAGTACTTCCTGCCGGTACCCTTTTATCTCACCTGGGTCGAGTGCAACAATGTTGATAAATTTTGTGCTGCAGGAAAACACACCATAGCTAGGATTAGAACCCATGACCCTCTGTTTGAAAGGCGAGAGTCAGAACCACTATACCAAATTTAAGTGAAATATCATAATTCATTTTCCTTTAGGAATCCCAGTTTCCCTTTTTTGGGACACACTTGTACAGCTTTTGCTAGAACTATAGTACTACAGAAAATGAATTAGCCTATAAATATTTCATTTGTGGAGAGAAAAAAAACACGTTTTTGAGAGGATTGGATCTGTTTTGCTATTTAGTAACATAATAATTGCAATATGAATGTATTCAAGGTGTGAATCAGTATGTTGTAATTCATGTAGGCCTATTTTACAAGACTCCACTGCTGAGAAAGATGCATTATGGATAGTGAACCTGGCCAGATAGGGGTAGTTGAGGACTTGGGGAGGGGCTATTAAGGCTGTTAGTTCATACACTCTTTAAGAGCTAGACTTTAATTAAACTATCACTGTGTGATATGAATTATTTATCTGTAATTTGAATATTTTGCTTCCATCATTCCTTCAACTTAAGCTAGATGAGATGTTAGAAAGGCCCTGTCTTACAAAGAGTTGCGATTGATCCGATCAATCACAACTATGGAAAGCCAGCAATGTCAACATCTGAAATGCATCTTCATTCAAAATATTTACTACATAATTTGTATATTTATACAGTCATTGTTTTCTTGAAAATTCTGTATGCTTCTCCTTTCTTTACAAAAGACATCGTGCATATTTCCTAGAGAAAAAATTTGACATTAATGGATTTCCATACAGTTAGGTAGATCCGATCAATTGTTACCCTAATGTAAGACGGGGTACATGGGTCCGTTGCAGAAAGAATTGTGTTTAAACGCAAGTCAAAAAATCAATCGCAAGTCCCAAATGCACGCTTTTGATTGGTTGAAAATCAAGTTGCGCATGATTTTTAGAGTTGCGATGGATTGCACTCTTTCTGCAACGGGCCCCAGAATAGTCATCAGGGAAGCGTTTCATGAAATAATGATTTTTTTTTAAACTGACGAATCTGGTAAGCAACTGAATTCCTTTGCCTCTGATTGGCTCTGTACAAATAAGTCTGTAAATATCACTGATTACATGCTTTATAAAACACTCTCTTATATTCTCACATTCTTTCACTTGGTTTTCTAGTGTCATCACTGACGATCTTGAAAACTATGGAGTGCTATATGATAAAGCACGGCAATATGAGAATTGTGTGACACCTCTTTCTTGTGTCATAGTCAATGCCTCAACAGGATCAAGAACAATTCTTCATAAAAACAAGTGAGTTGTGAATGAAAGTGTCCCTCTCTTTCATATACCAGTATTCAGGGTTTGGTGTATCTAACATCTTGTTTTCTGTACTTGTCACACAACTTAGCCTAGTATGTGACCATTCATGGAAAACCCACAAAAAGTTGCCAGAAGCGATTTTCAGTTAAATATAACAATGATGATAATGATGATGATAATTAGACTTTTATCGTGCCAAATCCACTCTGTAGAGTGCTCAAGTCGCTTTTTAGGAAATTATAAAAGAAATTAAGAAGAATTGAAGAGAAATATTTTAGGGTAATGTTTGAAAAATTCAGAGGTCAAGCACTGTTTGATGTTTTCAGGGAGGATATTCCATAACTTAGAGAATGAGTAAACACATGATCTTTCACCCCAGGTTTTGGAAACTTTGGGGGTAACAAGAGAATTGGAAAAGGAGGAATGTAAGGATCTTGAAGGGGTATAACTTTTGATATCCCTGCTGAAAGAGGAGATTCTCAGCTTAGAATTATATATGTCACTACTGTTGGATGTTCCTAACCCTCATTACAAAGAGGAGAACATTCCCTACCGCAGAATATTACTTTTGGAAAAAAAATCAGGGATTAAAGTTAACTGGAAGTCTATTGAAGCTCACTTGCCCAAATACTATTCTGCAAAGGTTAAAAAGGGGATTAGATGTCCTTGAAATTTTCTTCAAAAGGGGAGGCACACTTGCCAATTCCACAAAGATGAAAAAGAGGATTAGATATCCTTGAAATTTTCTTAAAATTTGTTAAATTTCTGTTATGCAGAAAATATTGAAAAACAACCATTTTTCTGTTTAAAATCTCTAAATCAGAATAAGTTTTTACTCAATATCTCCTTATTGCCTTTTCTTTTTCCAAATCAGAGAAGTAAATTATATAATAGTACCTGGATTTTTATTGACCCCTTTGTTTTTTTCAGGGCATTACCAGAAGTGGATCCAAAGGATTTTGAAAAGCTGGATTTAGATGACTATTCCTGGATTCACTTTGAGGTATGCATGAGATTCTTTTCTTGCTTTAGTTGATTCATTAATTGTAGTTATCTTCAATTTATTCATATGCACATGCTAAAGTCGTAAAATTCTGTAAATTTTTGTGTTTAGATAACTAAGCAGGAGGATCGATCTGAAATATTTTCTCTCTAAAAAAGGACTGTATGCATAATTTGCATCTTACTTGATATAGTATCTTCTTCTGCTTCGTCTTCTTCTTCCCTTTCTTCTTTTTCTTCTTCTTCTCCTATATACAATCACTGCATCCTTATCTAGTTCTAAAAAGTAATCCCTGAATTTTAATTGTGTAAACAATAAGATTTTACCCTTGAGTCTTTACTTCTTAACATGTCAATGGTTCCTCTGGAAATGAGCTTTCAAGTTTTTGTTAGTTATCCTGTTCCAACTTACTGATTTTACTACTACTTATGCTGTTTGTTTAGATTACTTGGTAAAATCAATAAATTAGTCTGTCTATCAATCAATTAATCAAACAATCAGTCAGTCAGTCAGTCAGTCAATCGATCAATCAATCAATCAATCAGTCAGTCAGTCAGTCTATCAATCCGTCAATCAATCAATCAATCAATCAATCTTTTTTCTTGCAGGGTAGAAATGAAGTCAACATAGAGAAGATGATAGCAATGATTGAGATGTACAACAAGAGTAGAACAGATTCAAAACCTATCACTATATCTTTAGAGGCTGAGAAATCACGAAACGTTACTCACAGTTTACTTCAAAAAGGAGATTTTGTAAGTACATAAGTTGCATGAATTATGCTAACAAGCCAGATACAAAAAAACATTTTTCATTTCTCGTAACTGGGAAGACATTAGATTGCATGGGGGTGGGCATATCTCTTTATATCCCCTATTTTTTTATCAATTTGGGAAATTCACAATATGGAGCGCCATCTATCAGTTGACAGCGAACAGGCCAATTTCGAACTTTTGGGTTGACATCATGCGCAGGCTAGGCGCAGCCAGCGCATAGTGCACGTGTGAAGATGCTTCGAAAATGAAAACTGTATGATAAGTGGAGGAAGAATTCACTGAAGACAGTCTAAATTGCCCAAAGAGATCTGCAGCAAATTTCCCTCCCGCCTCCTAGACCCTGGTAAACAGCACAATTTTATTTACCGTAAACCGGCAGACCATACTGCATAATGCACTAGTGCGCTCAGCAGATGTCAACTTTTTCCCATCCCATGGGGCATTGCAAATTTCAGCCTGTATGCTGAAACCGATAGGTGGCGCCCCGTATTGTAAATCCACCGAAATGGCTGGGATGCCACGCTCAAAGACCAACTATGCATGAGACTTTTGGCTTGAGATCACACCATGTACATGGGGATAGGCTGTGATACATGTGTGAGCCAGATATTTAAGAGGGGATTAGTACATGTAAGAGTCTGTAATGCTGGAGTCTCACGCAGAATGGCATTACTTGATCATTATTGGCATTTAGAAAATTGGGGGGGGGCGGGCAAATCGCTTTTTGTAATGATAAAGAAATGTCTCTTCATGGAACCCGTCATATTCATAGCTCTTTAGATTGAATTTTAATTTTGCAAACACATGTGTAAAATATTGCTTGGTTTCCAAAATACTACCGGTATTCATCATTCTTATTTGCAACTCTGGTGTGAATGTTTTTCTTTGCAGGTATTCATTAGCAAAGATTATTCTATGTATATGGGCTTCAACAGTGCAGACGAGTGCTTGAATGGAGTCAAGGAAAGGAATCTGTTAAAGATAGGGTAAGGAAAGTCAAGACGAGTTCACTCTTTTGTTTTCTTAATTTTTTATGTTGCAGACACGTTTACAAAGCTTACAAAGTCAACTTCAGTCTGATAAAAGCATTACGTTGTACGAGTGACGTACGATGGGTCGTTCGAGAGTTGGTTGTGTTGTCGCAGCTGCAACATAAAGTCCTGTCTGAATTAATAGAGAACTTGATAGAGAACTTCAAACACTAACAATTTCATGAAAAGCTGATGTAAAGATATTTTATTCTTACAGAATGTTTAACAAAGCAGTACTTTGTTTAATACTGGCAGTTTTTCCCTGTGCACCTTGGAATAGTTTAGTAGGTAGATGGCACATGAATAAATGAAGTGTTTATTATTATTACTTTTATTATTATTATTGTTATCATTGTTACTATTGTTATTATTATTGTTATCATTGTTATTATTGTTATTATTGTTGATATTATTATTATTATTGTTATTATTATTATTATTATCATCATCATGCATGTGTCCTCTTCAAGTTTGTAGCAATAATAATCTTTTCCCCTTTGAGCAGTGTTTGAGTTTAGTCATGGCTATTGTTATGTAGCTGTAATATGATATACTTCCATTATTTCTATCGATAATTGTTTTCAGGCCTCAGCATAATGATATTTACATTACTTGCCATATTTTGTAGAGGCTTGCCAGCAATGATCACTAATAGAATTACTAGGAAGATGAATTTGTTCTGCAAGGGAGAATCCATTTATCATACCCTGGAATGCACTGTAATCCACTGTCACAATGCATTTATAAAAATTAGTGTTCAGTTCTATGATGTTTGTTATTTTTAGATTTCATCTGGTGAGCTTTGGAAAAGCTTCCCAAAATAATTGCATAGCCTTATGCTATTGAGACCTTTATTTTGAAGACAAACCTTTTTGAATTAATGTTGTGGAGCGTTGTGGCCCAGTGGATTAGTCTCCGGACTCTGAAACAGAGGGTCGTGGGTTCAAATCCCAACCATGGCGTAATTTCCTTCAGCAAGAAATGGATCCACAATGTGCTTCACTCAACCCAGGTGAGGTAAATGGATACCTGGCAGGAATTTATTCCTTGAAACGCAGCGCGCGTAACAGCTGCACTGCTAAAGCCAGGGTAATTATGCTGTATATACTGTAGAGCGCTTAGAGACTTCCGACAAAGTAAGTATTAAGCGCTATATAAGCAAGTATAATTATTATTATTAATGACTGACAATACTGAAAGTATGATTGTCCGGTAAAAACTAAAAGTAGCTTTGCCAAGGAGTATTTCTTCTCGCTGTGCTCTCTTTTTTGGTTAAATTTTGTTCAAAGCAATTGCAATTTGATTTTATAATTATAGATTGTGGCGTGCACTATGCATGCCAAGTTTATTATCATTATTGTTTCATTCTCTAATACAGAGCCAAAGCCATCTGTGCCTGGGGTGAGAAAGGAGCCTGGGGATTGGAGGAGAGTGACAGGATAGTGCACAGCCCTGCTTTTCCACCAATCAAAGTTGTCGATACACTGGGTGCTGGGGATACTTTCAATGCAGGGGTTCTTCATGCTCTAAATCAAGGGAGAACAGTGGAAGAAGCTGTAAGGCTCGGATGTCAAGTAGCTGGCCAGAAGGTCGGACAGATAGGCTTCAACATAGATACAACGTCATTGGATCTATTATAACCCTCATTTAGCCTTGTTCCAAAGGTAGCTAATGAGAATATGATTTGTTGTGAAATTGTATGCAACTCGCATCCTATTTAATGTTTTGAAATACCCCTAAAAAATGCAGTGTTCTAATATGCCACATGAAATACTCTGCAACTGTTGTTTGGCATTTAACCCCAAGTAGCCCGGGCTATTTTGAAATTGCATAGCCTGTGGAAGGGGGGGGGTTGACAATTTTTTTCCCTCCCAGCACATGTGGCATTAGTTACCATTGTATTAACATTTTTTCGTTCAGTCAAGTTGGTCCTTATTGTCAAATCTATAAAATCGAACATTAGCCCAGAGAAAACGCACAAAAATACCTATTTTTGAAGCATGATGATTGGAGCTATCCCTAAGCAGAATAGCTGGGTAGCAGTATGCATTTCTGTGTTAAGTAGTTTATAAGCTTTTAACTGATATATTACCTTATTAATGGATGTACTGGAAAAAGCAGAAAGCTGCAGCCAAGTTTCCAGGTCTTGCTTTTGTCAATGTCACTTTTAGGTCTGATCCGTGTCTTTAAATCAATTCATAAAGGGTCTTGGACTTTGGACCTATGGGAAAAATGCAGTAAAAATTCAATCAATTGTAGAAATTAATTTGATAATCAGTAAGCCTTTATGCAGTTGTAACTGCATGAGCAGTAATTAGAGATAAACCGTCAAGGTGATTTTCAAATCTATTAACGTAAGCATTTGTAATTTGATGATTATTCCTGTGTTCCTTTTGAAATATTCTTTTCATCATATCCATAATTGTTGGTATATGACAATATTCCAAATACTACTCAACGAAATAAAAGTGGACAAAACAAACATACCTAACAGTCACCTGGGGCCCGTCTTACAAAGAGTTGTGATTGATCTGATCAATAGCAACTATGGACGGCCAGCAACATCAACATCTATTATGCATGTTTGTTCAAAATATTTTCTAAATATGATTTATATTCATGCATTAATTGTTTTTTTGAAAATTCACTGTATTTCTCTTTGTTTACCAAGTACATTGTGCAAATTTCCTGTAAAAAAAATTATGACACTGATGGATTTCCATAGAGATATGATTGATAGGATCAATCATAACTCTTTGTAAGACGGAGCCCTGGTCTGTGCCAGGTCTTTCTTGAAATTAGGATACCTCAGGATGCTATGTCAGGGAAAGCTTACACAACATCTTCATTTGAAATTGTTAGTGCTCATCCTAATAAAACATGAGTGAGGTTATTCAAGAAAAGTTGATGGAGCTAAATGCCGATTGACTTTATATAGCTTGGATTTTTGTCATGATAGGCCCAGATGAACTTAGCTTACTGAAGGTTTACTTTCTTAGGGCAATGTTATTGTTATATACTTTGTTTTTGCTTATCCTAGCCCATAATCTGAAGTCGGGTTTAACATAAACTCTGGTTCAAAATTGTGGTTTAACTTTGGATAACCAATAGCGTCATAAATCTCTTAACAGTACAATTTCAGTATATCAGTTTATTTTTTTTCTCAAATCATTCTTAACTGTTCCGGAAGGATGAATGAGATAGCTTTCTTAAACATTCACGAGTTTAGGAAAGAGCACAGTAACAATTTGGACATTATGTTGGCTTTCCATAGTTTTAGCACAGAGTTAGACCATGGTCTATGTTAAACCTGACTTCAGAATACTGGCCTACGTGTATGTATCTGATATTAATGTACACTCCAATTCAGGTTTTCACTAAGAATCATAAAACTGGTATACCTTGTCAGGTCCGCTCTGTCTCAGTTTTTATTAACCCATCGGAGACCGAGCCTGCATTATGCAGGCCATGATGTATGGAAAATGTGTGTGATGTCATAATCGGCAAGATTCCAGCGGGTTAATTGTTGGAATAGTATGAAATTTTGCATGTCTGTTTCTCCTTGTCAGTATTACAAGATAATTGATGTAAGAACTTTTGTATATTTTTCTTTCCAAGTTCGGTGATAACTAACTGTTTATTACACCAAGTATGGTGTAATTAAATCAAATAATGCATGATTATTTGATTGGATTTCAGTACCTAATTTTGTAATGAAATATTGATATGTTTAAACTTATAACCATGGAGGGAGAACTTAAATGTATGTATTACTAATATTGATAACTAATATTCTTAAACCAGTTGATATTCCATTCAAGAATTTCTTGCGAGCATGCAGCTTAGCTGTCTAAACAAAGCGTTGTTTTTCACTTTGTCATGAAATCATTAAAGTTTTAAAGTGTCATTGGCTCCTAATAGACTTGCGTCGAGTTTGAAGATGCATCTAACGTCGGCTTTGGAGCCACCTTCACTCCTGCAATTGGGTTGCTGTTACAAATGCACTGACTCTACCTTGAGATCACTATCCCCCTGGTACGCATGGTCTTAAACCTGCATTTGTGTGTCTACATGTACGCATAATCCAGAGCTGCCAAGTAGTATGGATTTTCTGTATTTAGTACTGAAAAATGAGAAGAATACTGATGGTTTCATGCAAAATACTGATTTCTAAAGTTTCTGTTTTATGTGTTGTCCTATGGTATTTCTTTGAAAATACTGATTTCCTCGCCAAAATACTGATTTTCAGCTTTAAAAATACTGAAATGTTCTTGTCCAGGTTGGCAGCTCTGATAATCCTGCTTCATGTCACCTATTCACGTGAAACAAGTGGCCTGGAAACATTCTTGTTGTTGTTCTTCCGCAATGGACTATTGGTCACTTTTTCTAGTTCAGTGGTCGAGCCAGCTTGAATCCAGTTGGGGATGACAGACATGCCAATTGTAGGACTGATACCGGCTTCAAACGACATCTAAAGGTGTAAATAATTAAGGTGTTATTATCATATCAACATGGCGATATAGTGTATCATGCCAAGTTGACATGACAATGTTATATATCAACATATACTGGTACATTAATACATTATCTCACCAAGACAAGTTATGAAAAGCTGTATGTCGACATCGCGACCTTCGTTATCTCAACATCTCAACAATTCCTCATACAAACAGTTGTATTTCAAATTTTTGAGATAATGTATGTCCCCATGTTGATTTGGTGAGATACATTGTCTTGCCATCTAAACAAGTTGATGGCTCTGACTCCGTACTTTGTGGAGGAGGTTTTTTTTCTATAGTGTTTTTCAGGTCAATGTGGGTACCACCACAAGATCTCATTGGCAAGCCGTGGTTCAGCAAGGAAATGGGCAGTATGGCCGAAATTATTTTAAAATGTTTTTGCTGTCAGTTTTTTGCCTTTTCTGATAGGATTATTGAAAGCCCTTTAGTAATGATGATGATAAATATATGCATAGTGCTTGAAATGTTTCTATTAAAGCACTGCATACTATTAACCCAGTTTAACATGGCTAGCCTGAACAGGTGCTTGAGCATTCAAGGAATTCCTTTCTACTGGGTAGCTATTTACTACACCCGGGTATAGAGTGGCAAATGTAGATGCCAAAGCCTGAAGGAAATGAGTGCTGTGATAGAATTTGAACACTGGACCTTGTGTTTCAAAGGTTGGAGACTTAACCAGACTGATCTTCAAAATGACCAAATTCACAGTGTTTTTTTTTTATAGAATTTTGAGAGTAAAGGAAAGGCAAATTGCCCCCAAATGCTAATTCAGGATAGAGGAAGGGCACCATCGAGCGTGTCCTTGAATATTGATAATTTGAATTAAAGCTGGTATGATATTTATGCAGTCAATAGTGCCAAACTGCCCTTTTACTTGGCAAACAATGAAGTGTGTCAGTGCAGAAAATGAAATAGCATATTTTTAAACTAATTTTATTGGAAATTGTGTTTTTGATAAAAACTTGTCCATGTCAAATCATAGATGATGAGTTATTACCTTAATTTACAAAATCATGAACTCAATTTAGTAATTGAATGAGATGGAATGCCCAGTAAATTGAGAGAATATGATCTCTTATTGTTTATAATGATTAAATGTATTACCATGTTTTATCACTTTGACCAAAGACGTGATGCTGCCATCTGCAATATGTAATAGTAAACTTGATGAGATATCTTAAAATCAGAATTATTCAATAAGATAACAATTACAGTGGTGTCTTTATTGAAGCTGATGAATTTAGATGTGTAATGTTGTGGTCTCTTTCTGAAATGAAAATTGATTTATTTTGCCATATTTTATTAGAGGGTTGTCTTGTTTAATATACTTACATTATATAATAAATATCATTAACATAGGTGAAAAGTGTGTGTTTCTTTTATAGCATTAACTGGATGAGTATACTTAATTTGTGACTTAGCCAAGGACTACGCAACTCTTTTGAAGAGTGATAACCATGCGAAAAATATCACCCTCATAATAAGATGGTGATTTTAACACTTTTGTACTTGTCTTAATACTGAAAAAGGTGTGGTTGAAGGCCCTCCCCTTTCTGCTGCCCTTGTTAGATCAGTCTGCTAGTATTCGTGAGAAGATTTCGTTTGCTATGGATGTAGTTGAAAGTGCCGTAGAGCAGTATGTGTTTGAATATTATTCTTGTGCAGAGTTGATATTTGAAATTATTTTGTGATATCAGACCAACTTGAAAAGGAGGTTGGAAGATGGCTAACGAGTTTCATAACCTTTTTGAGGATTTACAGACATATACCGGGGGAAATATAGCCTGGCTGAAATTTTTTCACTGTATTATTTTTTCTTTCACCTCAAGCTTAGTTTGGTTGATGATGATATGAAAACTTCACTTTTCCTCTGGATAGAAAGTTTAATTACGTGAAAGTTCAAATATCTTTTCTGCACACGATTTTGAGGCATAATTGGGGTCATGAATATCGCCATTTTTGTAACTCATCTTAGAAAGAGGACATTCTTTACACGCACCCATAATATGTAGAAAATTCAAAAGGAAAAGTGGGTTTTCACTGCCCGAAATATACTTTGAAATGCTGTAAATTTTGTAGATTAGATTTGAGGTGAATATTCCCCCGATCCCTTGTCAAATTAACATAAAAGTTTGGACGGGACTTTGGAAAGCATATTTGCAAAGGAGAGGGTAGAGAGTGACAGAAGGGAGAATAGGACTGGAGAGAGGGAGGAGTAATTAGAGAGAGGATGAAGAATAATAGGGAGTGGGGGAGAATTATAAGATTTTAGTAAAGTTGGGGAAGGAGACAGATAGGTAAGGGAGAGAGGAAGGAAAATTGTAAGATTCCAATGGGAGAGAGGGAGGAGAATTGTAAGATTCCAGTGGGAGAGAGGGAGGAGAATTGTAAGATTCCAGTGGGAGAGAGGGAGGAGAATTGTAAGATTCCAGTGGGAGAGAGGGAGGAGAATTGTAAGATTCCAGTGGGAGAGAGGGAGGAGAATTGTAAGATTCCAATGGGAGAGAGGGAGGAGAATTGTAAGATTCCAGTGGGAGAGAGGGAGGAGATTTGTAAGATTCCAATGGGAGAGAGGGAGGAGAATTATTGTAAGATTCCAAAGGGAGAGAGGGAGGAGAATTGTAAGATTTTAAATTGGGAGAGAGGGAGGAGAATTAGAGGGGAAGGGAATTATAAGACTAAAATATGGGGTATTTGAGAGAGGGCGGAGAATGATAGAGGGGGAGAATTATAAGACTGGAGTAAATTAGAGATGGGCCCGGGGGGCACTTCCATTTACGAGTGGATACCATGCGCGACCATGGGGTCTCGAAAAGCACCCTAAACACGTATTTTCCTATTCTGAAAATGCACCCCTTAACAAGTATTGGCGTGTGAAACCCCATACCCTTAGCAAGTATTGGGAACAAAACGATACTCTTGCCAAGTATGAACCCCTAAAGCCCCAGTCACATATAGACACGGATCCTCACGGATCAACACGGCAATGCCGGCATGATCCGGGGAGGTCCGGGATAGTTTTGCCCCGGATGACTGTAAACACGGCATCAACACGGCAGCTTCACATGGATCTACACGGACCATGCCGGCGGAGCACGTCGTCAACACGGACCGACACGTCAGCAACACGGACCTACACGTCAGCTACACGGACCAACACGTCAGCTACAAGGACCAACACGTCAGCTACACGGACCAACACGTCAGCTACACGGACCAACACGTCAGCAGCACGGACCAACACGTCAGCTACAAGGACCAACACGTCAGCTACAAGGACCAACACGTCAGCTACACGGACCAACACGTCAGCTCAAGGACCAACACGGCAGCTATATTGACCAGTACGGCAAATGAAAATCTGTTCATAACAATGAGCTGATATTTATTTAATTATTTATATATTTATCTATTTATACATTTTTTTCTCATCCTTGTCGCAACAATATCATGTTGTGTTTAAAAAAGATATCAAAACTTCCTTAACCAGTAAAAACGCTGTTTTGTATACAACAAAGTTTACTGTTTTAACAGTAGTTGTTAAGTACTTTAAATCTTGAACGACAAATGTAATTTCGATTTGATTTGATATCACTTCATTGAAATCACAAAAAGGAAATAATTTTACAAAGTCAATAGAAAACATAATAACAATTAAGATAGGCCCAGGTCATAACGCATAGTGTCGATACAGGGCAGTAGTATATAACTTAATGTAAAATTTCGATGTAACAGGTACATAACATATACATATAAAATATATTTTTTTTAATGAAATGTGAAATAATAATAACAAACAAAGTTGGGGTAAATATTAGAAAAAAAGAGAAAAAAAATATTCATACATGCACTAAGTTTACAAATATTAGGTTGGGGCCAATCTCCAAAGCGTAAGAAAATATCCTGAATCATTTAATCATCCATTTAAATAAATTAAGCATGTTTGTGTCAACTGTTTAACAACTACTGAAAAGTTCATAAAGTAAATAGCGTTGTAATGATTTGATGGGGAAAAAAGAACACGGACTGCCAAGGATACTCCAGGCAGCCACACGGACCTACACGGCAGCTACACGGACCTACACGGCAGCCACACGGACCTATACACGGACCATCTCGGATGGCTTTGCCAACCCGGCAGTCCACGGATGACGCCGGATGTTTTTAACAGTCAAAAACTGCCGTGTTGGCCTCCCGGACGTTCAAGGACCAACACGGACCACCCCGGACCTCCAAGGATGCCCAAGGCGCCAACACGGATCTCTCCCCGGACCACCCCGGATCAGATCCGGGATGGTCCGGGGTGGTCCGGGCTCTATATGTGACTGGGGCTTAAACAAGTACAGGAATATGTTATTGTTGTTTCACGGGTCCTTCGGTCGTTGGTTTTACCTTATTTACACGTAATTTGGTTTAGTACGACCCCATCTTCCACACCTCGTGCAAATCGGATTCTTAACACGTCATCCTTTATAAAATAATTTTATTTTATCATCCCCGCAAACTTAACCCTAGACACGTAACTTTCCTAGCGAAAAAGATACCCCAAGTTTTTCATTATTTTTGTGTTTTGACACCCTTAACACATTACGTACGTAACGTGCCCTAGTCGTGAAAAAGACATCCTTTTACATGTTTTTTTTTGGTCGCGGCATATGGTATCCACTCGTCAATGTAAGTGCCCCCCCCCCCCGGCGAGATGGGGTAATGGGAGAGAGAGGAGGAGGAGGAGAAAACAGGGAAAGAGGGTCATGGGAGAGAGGGACTTAGAATGATAGAGGGTGGTAAATTCTATAAGACTGAGATATGGGCTAATGGGAGAGAGGGAGGGAATTATAAGCCTGGAGTCACAAGAGATGGGTAATGGAGGAGAGAGAGTGGCAAATGATAGAGGGGAGGAGAGTCATAAGACTGGAGTAAGATGGGGTAATGGGAGAGAGAGGAGGAGGAGGAGAAAACAGGGAAAGAGGGTCATGGGAGAGAGGGACTTAGAATGATAGAGGGTGGTAAATTCTATAAGACTGAGATATGGGCTAATGGGAGAGAGGGAGGGGAATTATAAGCCTGGAGTCACAAGAAATGGATAATGGGAGAGAGAGAGTGGCAAATGACAGAGGGGCCGGAGTAAGACTGGAGTAAGATGGGGTAATGGGAGAGAGGCGAGGAGGAGAAGATCTGAAGCGAGAGTCATATGGGAGAGAGGCCCAGAGAGTGACTCAGAATGATAGAGGGGTGGAAAATTACAAGACTATAAGAGATATGGGGTCATATGGTTGAGAGGGATGAGGAGAATTCAATGGGGTAATATGCATGGGAGAGAAATGATTGATGGAAAGAAAATATAGAGAGAGATGGGGCAAGAGCGAGATAGGTAAGAAAGAGATCGAGGCCGGGAGGAGAATGATTGAGGGGAAGGGAATAATAAGACTTGAGTAAGAGTAAGGTAGTGGGATAAGTGAAAGAGAAGAATTATAGACTGGATTAAGCCAAGGTAATGATCGAGAGAGAGCTAAGGAGAGAGGGGGGGGGTATACAGCTAGCGACGGGAGGAGAACTGCGGCATGGATGGGGTACTGCACGGAAAGAGAGAGAAGAAAAGGATTGAGAGAAAGAAAATGTAGAGAGAGATGGGGTAGGAGAAAGATAGATTAGGGAGAGATCGAGAGGAGGAATGATTGAGGGGAAGCAAGACTGGAGTATGAGATAGTGAGGGAAGAAAATGATAGAGGGACCGAATCACCGGGGAATTAGTTGGTAGAGATGGCGAGGGTAGAAGAGAGAAGGAGAAAAGGGAGAGGGAGTCCGACACTGAGTATAGTGGGTGTAGGAGAGAGGGGGTAATGGAAGAGAGGGAGGAGAGGACTTGTTAATAAGTCTGGAGAGATCGAGATGGGGGTATAGCTCGGGGTAAATGATGAAGAGAATCAGCTAATATAGGGACATACAGCTAAAGGAGAAGAATAAGGGGAGAAGAAAGGCTGGAGTAACAGATGTGGGTATGCTAGAGAGTTAGGTAATGGAGTGATTTAGGAGAATGATATATAGGGAGGAGATTCAGGATCAGAATTAGGCCTATATGGGTATAGGAGATAGGGCGAAGTATAACCATAGAACCTTTAATCCGGGCTTTTAATATGGGTTACAGGGGAGGTTCACCCTGAAGAAGACTGTTGTAAAAATAGCAGAAAAAATAGTAAAAAATATTGGTGAAGGTTTGAGGAAAATCCGTGAGTAAGAAAGTTATTAGAGTTCAAAGTTTTGGATTTGTGACGTCATAAACGAGCAGCTGCCCCATGTGTTATGTAAATTTTATATGGTTTCTGATGACTTGATTTTGTTTTCTATTCATGATCGGGTGTGAAATGATTTGTCTATTGATTGATAGGTGTAACAGTAAAAACCATTTTCAATTTTCCGAGAAAATGACATTTCATTGATTTTTTTACCATTCGCTATGTAGGAATGCTGCTCGCATATGACGTCACAAATCAAATAATTGAAATTCTAATAACTTTTTAATTATTAGATGAATTTTTCTCAAACCTTTATAGGCAATAATAGGCATTATTAATTTTTCTGCTATTTTTACAATAAACTTTTTGTCAGGGTGAACTTCCCCTTTAAGGGACTGATAGGGGAAAAGCTGGACTCAGGAACTATAGGTCCATGACTGGAGTAAGAGATGTAGCAATAGATAGATGTAACAAACGAATAATAGAACAAAAAGTACAGAATATAGTAAAAAAAAAAAAAATGAACACAAATCCGCCTCGGATCAGGGGAAATATCCTTAGCGGCAATAAACTGCCTGCTGCAGCTCGAGTGCTTGAGATTGGTACCCATTCTTAGTCGGCTGTTGCCTGAACTTTCCATAATAATGTACGTAGATAGATAGGCAACCTTAGCTCTTTTGCTACCAGTCTGATTACCCGACGTTGTGCAATCCGCCGGGTTGCTATTTCGGGAACATTACCTTCGAAAACAAGCACAATTACACCATAATACAATCCTTTCTGAGTAAGTTTGCTTATATTTGTGAAAGGTTACCCTTTAATTGTACAAATTTTGTTTTTGGAGTGGAATAGAGAGGTGAGGAAGCGTGTTATAGCCGTGAATTTATCACCAGAACGTAAGTGTGGTTGTTACCGACTGCATTATTATTACAAATTTGCGGTAGTGTACCGTAAGTGTTAAGTGTTACCTCGTTCGAGGTTTCGTATTGATTAACCCAGCCCCAGGGAGCTCCGGCCCGCGAAGCGGGTACGGTCAGAGGCCAGGAGTCGACCGTGCAAAACGAGGGAGACACACTGGGGTAGATTGGGGTGTTAATAGTAATCTTAATAAAATGTGGAAACAGGAATTATGCACTTATCACGATTAAATGGATGAAGGTCTAAAAGTATTGACTATTGTGACACACAAATCCTGACATCGAGGCACACAGCTCACTGCAGCTGCACAGCAGTGCACAGACTAACCTAAAAAACCTGAAAGTTCTGTAAGCTAGCTAAGCCTAAGGTAGGCGTTGTTATAGTTTTAGCAACTGTTACCTTTTTCGGCTTTCCTTTTTTCAAATTAAAATTGAAAACAAAATGGCTGATCAAGACTGAGTGAGGCTATATAGGCCTATATATATATATATATATATATTTTTTAAGGTTCCAGCCTGTGCCTAGAATCTAGATGTCGGGATTTGTGAATTGTGTGTCACGATGGACCTAATATCTAGCCTAGAGGACTCGTTGATCATATTTTTATGATTTTGATATTGTCATTTGATCACTGAGCCTAGAGTCTACAAGGCAGGCTATGCCAGTGTGGAGATAAATATATAAAAATGTATATATTGATTGTAAATATTTATTATTTTAATAATATTATTACAATCAATATTAAACTTATATTATTTAATAAAAAAACATTTTTAATCTATGAATTTTGCTTCAAAATAGCACTTGGTAATACAGCTCATTGGAGCTACGTACGTGTACGTCATATCGGAGCGGGTTCAAGGGTCAAGCCTATTGACTCGCAGTGTTTACAGTATGGATACATAACATCGGTCTGGTAAGAAATCTCTATTTTTTGTCTCACCTGCGAAGCAAAGTGAGACTATAGGCGCCGCTTTTCCGACGGCGGCGGCGGCGGCGGCGGCGGCGGCGGCGGCGTCAACATCAAATCTTAACCTGAGGTTAAGTTTTTGAAATGACATCATAACTTAGAAAGTATATGGACCTAGTTCATGAAACTTGGCCATAAGGTTAATCAAGTATTACTGAACATCCTATTAGAGTTTCATGTCACATGACCAAGGTCAAAGGTCATTTAGGGTCAATGAACTTAGACCATGTTGGAGGAATCAACATCGAAATCTTAACCTGTGGTTAAGTTTTTGAAATGTCATCATAACTTAGAAAATATATGGACCTAGTTCATGAAACTTGGACATAAGGTTAATCAAGTATCACTGAACATCCTGCATGAGTTTCACGTCACATGACCAAGGTCAAAGGTCATTTAGGGTCAATGAACTTTGGCCGAATTGGAGATATCTGTTGAATTCCCATCATAACTTTGAAAATTTATGGATCTGATTCATGAAACTTGGACATAATAGTAATCAAGCATCACTGAAAATTTTGTGCAAGTTTCAGGTCTCATGATTAAGGTCAAAGGTCATTAGGGTCAATGAACTTTGGCCGAATCGGGGGTATCTGTTGAATTACCATCATAACTTTGGAAGTTTATTGGGCTAGTTCATTAAACTTGGACATTAGAGTAATCAAGTATCACTGAACATCCTGTGCACATTTCAGGTCACATGACCAAGGTCAAAGGTCAATGAACTTTGGCCGAATTGGGTGTATCTGTTGAATTACCATCATAACTTTGAAAGTTTATGGATCTGATTCATGAAACTTGTACATAAGAGTAATCAAGTATCACTGAATATCCTGTTTGAGTTTCACGTCACATGATCATGGTCAAAGGTCATGTAAGGTCAATGAACTTTGGCCATGTTGGGGTTTTTTGGTGAATAACCATCATATCTCTGTAAGTTTATTGGTCTAGTTCATAAAAAGTGGACATAAGAGTAACCATGTATCACTGAACATCTTGTGCGAGTTAGAGTAGTATTCAAAGTCAGCACTGCTGCTATATTGAACCGCGTGATGCAGGTGAGACGGCCAGAGGCATTCCACTTGTTCTTATTTTGGGGGGGAAACCATCATACCTTTATACGCATTAGGTGTATAAAGGTATGCAATTTAATAAAATTTTGGTCTATGTATGGACCACTAGTTCGAATGATAAATATGAAGGGAATTCCATTCTGGACTACGATCTTCTCCACACTGGTATAGCCTGCCTTGTCTAGGCTCAGTGATCGAATGACAATATCAAAATCATAAAAAATATGATCACTGAGTCCTCTAGGCTAGACCTTATCCATATATTTTATAATCGTGGTAAGTGCGTAATTTCTGTCTCCACAAATTATTAAGTCTTAAGACCCACTTCTACCCCCAGTCCCGTGTCTCCCTCGTTTTGCACACATGTTTAAGCATGACTAAAACTTACAATGACAAAACTTACCAATATCGTGATGGTAATCGGATGCGGACTTACTAGACAGACTCTCTCCTTGCCCTTCTTTTTTTTTTCATGTTTTTTTTTTGTTTCTCGTTGTAAAGTCTAAAAAGAATCAGTAATTTGAAGCCGGTTCGCAGTTCCCCACAAGTATTAATTCACTGCCAAATCCAAAATGGCGAACATGAATTCGTGTTGAAAGGTATTCAAAGTAGGTGCAGTGATCACTGACTCTGGAAGATTATTCCCATATTTGACAACTGTTTGGCTGAATTGAGAGTGCCCTCTGGTCTGTGCCTGTGTTGTTGCTTAGTTCAAGATTTTCAATGAGTGACCAGGCCCTAGGTTATACAGTTTCCCGTGATTGTTGCATTGCGAGAAACTTCTCAACTTGATGTAAAAGTCTATAGAAGACGGGGATGCTGCGAAGCCTCAGCACAGCAGAATCTATTCTGACCAAAATGACTGATTTTTTTTGTGTGAACTCAGCATCAAGACACTTGTAATGCGACAGTTAAGTAGGCATATTTTCATGTTGGGTAAATATTCAAGTCTAATTTGATTCCTGAAATGAAATCAACATGTGGGCTGCATACAATATTATTTATTTCTTTTTCTTTCTCTGTTCCAGGTATCAAGGATTTCCCAGACAATCAATCTCCCCCAAAGCTCCATATAAGGGGGAAGGACTGTCAACCATTTAGAATACAAGAATCACTGGAGCAAGACTACATGTAAGCAAGAATTAAAAAAAAAAGATAAGAATATATCTCACATTTATCTCCTTTTGGAACATCACCTTGACAACCAGCTATAATTCAATTTCTACAAGAATTTCTGAAATACGACTGAAATCATGAGTACTGGAGGAAAAGTGGCCTGGCCTGCTGCCAACCCGTGGGGAAAGAGCCCGCCTGTTGCTGTTTCATCACTGAGTAGCGTTATGGATGAGGAGTATGCCTTGCAACTGCAGAAGGAGGAGGAGAGAGTTGATGTGCCCATAGCTCAAGCAAGGTGAGTGCTTGATATGCATAGGACCATGTCACGTGATACTGCCAGGGATTGCAGTTGAGGCAAACGTTTTGCCCGCCTTGGCCTCTGCCCGATTCACATGTAAAAAGTCTATGGGAGAAGGTTTTCTCCAGCGGCCTTGTGATTTGGAAGTACTGGCCTTGACTACTTCTCTGAATACTGCCATTACAGATTAATGCCAGTTGTGGTTACGATTTAAAAATGAGTTTGTAGAGAAGCCAATAAAATAATCATAAAAGTGTCAGTATGTATGCTGAAGGATTCTCAGAGATACTGTTTAACTACTGAGAAATGAGCAAAATAAGCATGATATTCCATGAAATGTTGGGCCTTTTTCCAAGCAATAAAAAAGAAACAGTCTGCTTAAATCTCTGTTGGTGATCTTCAGTGCAATTGTTTTTCATCTTAAGATGTCACAAACTTCAGTTATCTGACTGTACCATATTTTCATCAGGGTGATATTTTCACTATTGAGTTGACCTTAGTTTTATAGACTTTCTCCTGAGCTGTAACTGTAACAGCCCCTCCAGAACTTTACACATGGTGTACCTCAAACCACTTCTGCAACTGCTTTCATTCATCTTTAAAGCTTCTCTCATCGGTCATCAGTAGTTAACGTAAACATCTGTACAATGAATTTAAAAATCCTTTCAAAGATACTTAATCTTTTCTCATATGGTGTTATACCTTCATTCAAATACATCATGTGATATAGCCTAAATTAAAAAAAAGGAGGGGGGTGCACACTGACTGAATTTTCATGCCTCCCTCAAATTCTAGTAATCTAAAGTGAAAAATATGACCAAATATCCATTCAATGTTCATGTAATTTATATTGGCTGCAAAGCAAAAAAAAAACGAACAAAAAAAACCCCCAGTGTATTAATTAAAACACAATGATGATGTTCATAAACATTTGA
This sequence comes from Lytechinus variegatus, assembly GCF_018143015.1. NCBI lineage: Eukaryota > Metazoa > Echinodermata > Echinoidea > Temnopleuroida > Toxopneustidae > Lytechinus > Lytechinus variegatus. Next base: position 55,180,815 of record NC_054740.1, on the reverse strand, counting down.
AATGCTTTCTGATTGATTTCATTGTAGTCCCACATATGACATCGCATGTGATGTGCAGACTGAAGATGGCAAGGAAACCAGCAGTGATCTGCTACTGGCTCAGATGCTTCAGCTTCAGTATGACCGAGAGTACGATGCTGAACTCACAAGAGAGGAACAGAAATACAACAAAGATAGCAAAGGTGAGTCCTTATAAAGTCGGGGATTGTTTCATAAAGATTTAAGTATGCCTAATAGAATTGCACTTAAATGTCTAGTTGCGTGCGGTATTAAAGGCATCACAGCATTGTTCAGATCATGCCAAGAGGACGCGTACTACTGCAAATTGATCAATAAGATTGCGCCCTGCATATCATGTACGTGTCTGCATTCAAGTGCCACTCTCAGTCATAGGTACTTAAATCTTTGTGAAACTCCCCCCTGTTATCATACCAGATTTTCCATGTACCAGATTTTCCATGTACCAGAGATTTTTTCTGTGAAAGAAAAGCTAATAAAATATGGATCAATGTTCATTGAATACATGTTTTTTTATAGTTGAAGAATCACAGCTAGGAGAGTCTGGTTTATTCCTATTTAGAAGAATTCTATCAAAAGTGGGAGTTTCAAAGCAATGTTGGAGTTGAAAAAAAAGTAAAATGTAAAGTTAGCTGATAAAGATAAAAGTGAAGTTGACCAATGTTGCTTACTTTTATTTGCTCCTGTGTGTTATATTAAGGCAAATGCACTTGACCAATAATCATAGCTATGTCTTTTCATGCAGGAATCTTGCAAGTAGTGCTGGGTGATATTTTTATATCATTGAAATTATACGATATTGAAAAATATTGAATATACGATAATGGTTTAATGACTTTGGTGACATATCGTGGCAACACCATATTCCCAGAATATTGTTGATTGTGAAAAGTTGATCACTCTTTATTGACCACAAATGCTGCTGCATATTGCTTTAAATCAACTCAGTATTTGGTATCTGTAAGTTGGTAACCATTTCCCTCTTCCCTGCTCTCACGAAATTGCAGCGTATAATGAACTTATAGTTTTCAGATTCAGTGATATTTTCTGGTGGTACTAGACCTAACATTGAAATAAAATATCAACCAGCTCTACTTGCGAGCATCTAGTCATCTCTAATCATGATGTTTCACCTCTTATTCAAAATAAAAAGAAAATTGGGAATGCAAAAAAGTCTTTTTAAAAGATACATAGCCTCTTTTAATGCCAATATAAGGACTGTATTTGTCTTTCACAGGAGCTGTCCCGTATTTTTTTATTTGTTCATTTTAATTCTGTGTGTGTTTAGTTCAATTCTGTGAACAATTTATTTTTTGTGCCAGAGTTTGCCTCAAATGAATTATAAAGATTTAGTACTTAATGCTGCAATCAAAACATCTTCACCCCCTTCCATTCAACAGTGAGCATTTCCTTCTCAAACTACCGTTCTGTCCACCCTGCATATGATGACGAGGACGACGATGATGACGATGATGATTTTCAAGAAGAATGGATTCTTGGTGATGAAGGTAAATAAGATAAAACTTGGCTTTACCTGCTTTCTCTTCATTCTGTTTGGTTTCGCCCCACATGGTGTAACTATACGAGTTCATCTGCAACCAGTTCGTCTCTTAGCCATTTGATCAAATTGCAATTAAAGGGGAATCCAACCCAAATAAAAACTTGTTCTTAGGGGAATAAGAAAAATCAGACAAGTTGATAGGTGAAAGTTTGAATACTATCTGACAAATAATAAGAAAGTTATGATTTTTTAAAGTTGTGAATATTGGTAATCCCTAGATCCATGGAGACTGCAAATTGGCCACATATGTGATGTCACAGTGATGTAAGGCAAGGACTACTCTTCCATGTACTCCAATACATAAAATGGCTAATATGTCATTTTTTCAAATGTTTTACTTCAAATTTTATTTTTCTTTCACGAGGACATAAAAAAATATACTACCAGGGTTATATTTAGATTACTGCCCCAGGGGATTGGGCAGTTAGGAGAAAACCACAAATCCCTGATAATTAAGTACATGGCCTATGGGAAAGTTGTCCTTGCCTCTTGTCATAATTTACTTACCCAGTTGCCAATTTGAAATCTACATAATCATAGGGATTTCAATTTTAAAGCAGCCATAACTTTCTTATTGCTGGTCCGATTTCTTTCAAACTTTCACCATTCTGTTTTATCTATTTTTCTCCTTTCCAACACTACATTTTATGACCAAGGCTGGATTCCCCTTTAAGCCCATTTACCCTTTTGTTTAATTTCCAGTTAGGCCATACTCATTTTGTCTAATATCCATTTGGTTTAATGCAACTTAGCATATATTATTGGATTAATGTCTATGAATCATATTTCAAATGACAAAGTGCAGTGATGATAAGTAAACAAAATGGAAATTTGACTGTGTGGGCATTCGACCAATAAAAAAGAAGGATAATTAGCCCTTTTACCCTTTTGTCTAATTTCCATTTAGGTTATCATTGTGTGACAATTAGTCTGAATTGGTATTAGACTATACGTAATTTTTTCTTCAGTTTTTAGTGCTGTCTTATTTTTTTCTTTTTTTTGTATAACTTGAAAGAGAGTCAAATAAAAAACGACTGTTCATTGTTTTGCAAAAGAAGTGATGATTTTTTTATGGTAGCCAATCTAAAACATTGCCTTGAACATCTGAAATAAAGATAATTTTTCAGATAATGTTTCAGAAATGCATTAAGTGTACTTATTGTGCAAGTTTTTGGTGGTATCACATAAGTTTTAAGTAACAATGCTGTAAAGGGATTCTCTAAACATTTCCCAAATTTTCAGGAAGAGAAGCAGAATTACTTGGAGCTGGAAGCACTCCCGCGGGACAAAAGAAGTCTATCATTACCAAACATGATGCACAAGTATGTGGAAGGAAGAATGCCAGTCGAGTTATGGATCAGGTAGGCAAGCCACATCTGACTTTTTATCATTTTTTTCTAATAGAAAGAGACATTTGAGCTCCTGGCCATAGGCGATGTCATTTGGTTTGTTTTTTTACAGCATTTTTTAATTGATGTAATTTGGATCTAGATTTTTGAAAAGGAATCTGTTTGTGCCTGTCATTGGTTTGTGTGCAATTTTCCAGAGCTACAATTAATGTATAGATGAGTATCGCTTTGTATGAATTGTATAAATTGATCTGAGTTGAGTTTATATGGATTTAATCACTATTCAATATTATCTGATGTAAAAGAGAGAGAGAGAGCAAGAGGAAATTGAAAGAAGAGATCTCTATTGAAGCATCTTTCCTTGATCTTAGTTTTTATGTCTTTTCAAGTTTCCCTTCACCTTGTAAATGATATCAATTACTTTTTCTTTCAGTTCCCTCCTGATTTTCCGAGCGGTAATAGCTTTGGGATGGATATGAAGCTATCAAACAGCGTCTACAACGTCCTTAAGATTCACTCACAGAAAGAAGAGAGTAAAGCACAGAGATTACACGAGAAGAAAGAACATTCAACTGCCGTAAGTCTTGCGTATGAAAAGTTACTGTATCAGCAAATTCCTGATTTTAGGCTTTGATTATTTACCTATGGATTTAAGTGGTAATACTGGCTCCAGATGAACTTCAATAACAATATTTAAAGTCATTGTTTTATCCATTGAGCGCTTAAGATTTCACAAATTACCCTAGACATGGGATCTTTTATCCCTTAACACAATCAGCCCAATCAGAGGTGATACTTTATGGGGAAACCTTGTATCTAACCTCTCTCCACTTTCAACGCCCACTTCAATTCTTTGCTATAAATGTCATCTGTTTAGCGATCATGTTCAAATTGTACCAAAGTATTGTATTGAAATGGATCAATTTAGGATGTTGTGTTAAGTGATCGTATGACAGAGCAAGAAATATATTCCTGATAAATTGATAGGAAATGTTACTTTTTTCATTGTGCACAATGAAATCCATTTTACATGTCCATCATTGTCAAATTTCCACTTCTGAATATATGTCAATTTCTACTCATGTCATAAAAATTGTGAATATTATAATATTCACAATTGTCTATAATATGATAATATAACATTTTCTTACAATTATAAATATATTAAACAAAACAAAATCACATTTGCCTATAGAGTAAATGATGAAAATGAAATGAAAAGAAATGAAAATGAAAGTGAAAATGAAAATGAAGTGAAAATGAAGTGAAAATGAAGTGAAAATGAAATGAAATTAGAAAATTCCGTCTATACTTTATTATATCCCTAACTCTTTATGTCCCAACTCTTTCTATTTCATTTATTTAGGAAATGGCTGTAGATTCTCGTACCAGGATTATGTTGTATAAGCTAGTCAATAATGGTCTTCTAGATTCCATCACTGGTACCATCAGTACCGGTAAAGAAGCAGTCGTCATCCATGCGTACGGAGGACAGTAAGTAACATGCCCGATTAGAAGGCCTTCTCGGTTGCATCACATTTGCTCCGGCAACGATTGCTCCGATGAAAATTCTGCGCGTTAAGCCAAACCTAAAGCTTAACCTCCAAAACTGAATAAACCCTAATCCTTATCTTTACACTACTCTGAACAGAAAACTTTTACATACTAACTCTAACCCTATGCCCTCTTAAAGATAAATGAAAGTAGTTGCAGTAAACACTGATTTTACAAGAAAGTGTATGAAACCAAGCTCAATTGTCACTATATCATCGAGGATCTAGATCTGGTACAGTTACATAAATTGTGTGAAATCTTGAAATCTACGCTGAAAAATGTTCACCCTGAAGATCACCAACACAGATAAGCGCACATGGGACAGTGTATTATTATTGCTTTGAATGTCGGCCCGACGCTTGACCCGAATCCCGTGCTTATTTGCTAATTTCTCAGCAATTACACAATTTCTTCCAGAATCCTTTGGCACGTATTTTTAATTTATACAAACAGACACTTTGTTGGTCATTTCATTGGATTCTGTATGAACTCATTTTGAAATCGTTACCACAACTGGAATTTATCTTTAAGATGGAAGCAAATGTTGCAGGAGCATATGTCGTGTCACTGTTTTTTTCAGAGGGTAGGGTAACCATGCTGATCTGTAATAAGTAAGATAAACCAATTTAATTCATGGCCCTTCAAAAGGTTTGATTCATGTAAGTAGTAAATACTATGGACTAGCCTTGAGAGAAATAAAAAATTCATTAATCTGAGTAGAATTGTAATGCGCCCAGTCGAAGACGAGGACAGTATGATTTGACTTGGGGCAATAAATGTTGCATGTCCCCAAAGTATATAGTCCATATTAATTTTGAGACTTAATTAAGAATAACTGAACATGCTCTTTTGAAGTTGAAAAACATACTTGCCCTTTGGCCCCTCCCCCATTTTAAATATTAAAAAATGTAATAAATCTTTAAAAATAGATGTGATTTATTCTATGATTTTGACACTAAAAAGTGGCTCCAATAAATCTTCTCTTAAAAGAAAAGAGTTGATAAGAAGGTAAGCAAAACAAAAGAATTCAATTTCAAATTTTTCTGGAAAAAAATTATGAGAATTCAGATTTCACTGGTTTTAGTCCATTTACGAATAACATTACACAAAGTAAATTTACCCTAATTTACCATATAAGGATATGAGCAAGAGTATAGACAGAGCCCATGGTTTAACTCACCAAGCTAAAGTGAACAGTTGCCATTAATAAAGAGAATACATTAACACAAATAGCTCCACAATATCTAACCAATGGGATTAATAATGCTGAATTAGTAATGAAATGCTTTTGTAGCAGAGCTGTTACAATTTAATTGATCATATAGGCAGGTAAAAGTTAGAGTCAGGCAAGTGTTTTGAAGTAAAAGACCAAAAATACTTGGGCAAGCAAAATTCTCACCGTAGAATGACCAAAATTAGGCTTGATATGATATTGACACTAATTTTGGTCATGGCAGGTAGATCAGTTCATGTCAAAATAGAGAAAAAGGTCAATGGTTTATAAAACCACAAGACTTTCTTTTGAAAAGGTAAAATTGTTTTTTTCAAGGATTTTTCAGGCAAAGTGAAATAGATTTTGGGGCAAGTATATTCCAACTGTTTGAAAATTTACTTGCCTGACTGGGCAAGTGCTTCTAAAAAAGTTGTGTAGCACCCTGCATATAGGTTTTATGCAGGGACCATCTGGCTATAGTAGACAACTTGTTGAAGAATGAATTAGAAACAAAACAAGTTCTAATATTATTTGATTTGTCTTCTACCTAGGATGGACGACCACATTATACCAGCAGAGTGTGCGTTGAAGGTCTTTAAGACGACACTAAACGAGTTCAAGACAAGGGATCAGTATATCCGCAACGATTATCGGTTTAGAGCTAGGTTCAAGAAGCAGAACCCTCGAAAGTTCATCCACATGTGGGCTGAGAAAGAAATGCATAATCTCAATAGGTAAATAATGTACGAATACCCTATTTGCCATTCGATTGTTCGCCAGGGTAAACAAACAAATAGTTCTTACAATCAAGTTTCCTGGATTGTCAGAAATCACGAAAAGGTTGACCTACATATATTTACAAGACATTGGTCACACGTACAGTAATGGGCAAGCTGATTTAGTCAAGTGTCCAAGTATAATGCTTGTGACATGCACATCAACACAGCCGAATAATGTGGCAGCGATGCCTTAAGTTGCAACAATGCATTACGTACACATTGATATGAATGTTTTGAATGTGACCGGGCTTTCTGTTGGCGCTCTGTTAGGCTAACAACGTTTTTGTGCGGCCGGTACTGCTTGTTGGCTAATAATCTTCTTGTTTATCATTTAACTTGCCTTTCTCAAATGCTCTACTTTCTAACCTTCTTTCTCACCTATCCATTTCACTTCTACGAAGTTTTACCTCTATCCACTTATCTTAGTCCATTCAAGACTCACCGTATGGTGCACCGGTAGACCACTTCTGCGATTGTCCATACCACTATGCAAATAATATCTTGTACACCTTCTCTTATCCAGGATGCGAGAAGCTGGGATCAGGTGCCCGGAGGTGGTGTTGCTACGGAAACACATCCTGGTGATGTCATTCATTGGTAAAGACCAGAAGGCAGCTCTCAAACTGAAGCATGTCAAGTTCTCAGTCAGCGAGGCTCAGTGTGTCTATGAAGAATGCCTTGAGGTAGGGTTCATCCATATCTTTAATGATTATGATAAGAATCAGTCTTGTAGCTATGCTAGCAGCACCAGGCTTTCCTGCCCAGTGCTCTGAATTTGAGCCCAGCACCCCCCTACCCAAAATTGCCGGAGAAATGTTCACAAAAATTATCTCAATCAGGTTATTTGATTCTATTACAAAATTTACCCTAAAACCCCGGACCACCTGCCATTCAGAAAAATCACAAAACTGATAGAATATGCTAATAAATGCATGAAATCCAATTTTTTCTCTAATAAGCCCCAAATTGCTAATTATTTATTCACAGAGTCTTTGTTAGATTTTGAACGAATGTTCTTTAAAGAAGTTTGATATCACAATAAAAAAAAATGTATTTTATTTATTTCTGTTTTAATTTCTTGTCTTCATGTGAATTAATGCAATTAAAACAGTTTAACTCTCATAGTCCTTGGGTATTTTTATTCTTTTTACCGGGGGGGGGGGGTGTATAATGACCATGATGAAGTCGGCCAGTCTTCATTTAGTTAGGATTACTTTTCAATCATTAGTCCTTAATTCCCATTTGATGGATAAAAAAAATTTATTTAATTTTCTTTTTGATTTTTCTATTTGGTCTCTCCGTAGATGATAGAGAAGTTATACCACCAATGCAATCTGATCCATGCTGATTTGAGTGAATATAACATCCTATGGCATGAAGGTCATCTATGGTTCATTGACGTCAGTCAGTCAGTAGAGCCAACGCACCCACATGGTTTGGAGTTCCTCCTCAGGGATTGTACAAACATTAGCAATGTAAGTTATAGGGGGCGGTTTCACAAAGCTACTTAGACCTTGTTCACATCTACTTCCTTTAACCAGTTTAATGGAAACCAGTTTCTGGCTAAGATTTCACAAAGTTCAATTAATGTAACTGTACCTGGGGGCTGTTTCACAAAGATTTAAGTATGACTGAGAGTCGCACTTAAATGCCGATGCGTACATGATATGCAAAGCGCAATTTAATTGATCATTACGCAGTGTTGCACGTCCTTTTGGCATGATCTGACCAATACGGCCATGCCTTTTATAAGGCGTGCAACTAGACATTTAAGTGCGACTCTAAGTCATACTTAATCTTTGTGGAACAACCCCCAGATCACTACATGTAGATCCACAATGAAAGAGTAACAATTAATCTTGGTTATACAAACTTTTTCATGAAATCAGTGTTAAATGAAACTACTTAGATTTAACTTTAAAGCAGATACGACCAATAGTGCTATCTCGAGTCCTCAACTATTCATACCTGGCCAGTTTATGCTAGTGTAGTCTAGTAATATAGACCCACTTGAATGATAACATGCTTATTAGCTACTCAATACATTTTTACCGCAATAATTATGTTACCTAGTAGCAAAACAATTACTTTTCCTCTCATAACATTTTAGTTTCTCTATACAAATACAATAATAGGCCAATTTATTCTCTGTAGTATTAGCAGATATCTGAAAACGTATATAAATCGTATATAAATATATATATATATATATATATATATATATATTTATATATATATATAGACTATATATTAATAACACACTGTCAATGAGAGACCATACACAGTTCGCTCCCCTTTAAAATGAAATCATGAAGGTGTTGTCCTTTCTGGAGTCTTTTTCTTTGTAATTATAATATTTATGGTAAAAATTGATTTAAGCCTTTGTGAAATGGAGCCCGATATTCTTTGATTAGAGATGGACCTACCATGATTAGAGTGATGGGTAATTGACAGCAAGCAATAGGTAATTGACAAAATAAAAATCCAGACATGTAAACTCTTTCAACCTATGACCCTGTGCTATGTCTGATCTTCCTATGTAGTTCTTCCGTAAGCTTGGTGTCCACGATGTTCTGAAGCCGCATGAACTGTTCAACAGAGTCACTGGATTGGATCTACAGTACGGCAATGAGCAGGAGTTTCTAGGCCAGGTATGTTTGAATACGGAGTATCGATGAACTGGATCAGTGACTCACACTTTTGAGGGGATTTACCATAACTGAAAAGGGACCTTAACCAGAATAGGCTACAGCTACACAACATTGCAACATCTGTGGCTGCTGTTCCAAAGTTATGCAGCATTTTAAGTGCATGTCAGACCCAAAATTGCTCCAAAAGGTTTTTTTAATATTCAAGTCCATTTATCTTTCAAGCTAAAATTCATGAATTCATCATTATTGTCTTTTGTCTTGCATGAGATCTTGTTGCAGGGGGGGGGGGCATTTTGAGGGCTAAGCTTTTGTATAACTTGTAGATATTTTTGAGATGTTCTTTCATTTTTGTGTGTTTTGATTTTAGATTGAAGCCTTACAGCAGAGTGAGAAGTTCAAACCATCTAGTCCGAAAGAGAACAACTTTGCTTTTGATTACTTCTTTGACAAGATCAAGGGGGAAGATGCCTCAACACAAGAAGAAGAAGAAGAAGAGAAGATGGAAGGAGGAGAGAATCAAGCTGATAATGGGAGCAGTGTTCAAGCTACGGTGTCCTCAAAGAAGGATTAATTCTCACGATTATGTCGCGCGTGAGGAGATGGAGGGGTTTGGGGTTAGTTTGTGTTGAAATATCCAGAAGTAGATTTAGGCGTAGATGACAGTGGCTTTCACTAGAGGTTTTTTTATTACAAAGCTATTTTTATTTTGTATTTTAGTATATTCTTGTGTTCCCTTTAAATCTTATCGTTTTGTTCTTTCCTATCTCCCACTCTTTCTTTCTTTTTTTCTCCCTTCCTCTTTTTTCCACTTCTCTAACCCCCCTCTCTTCCTTGTTTCTCTGTGTCTCTCCCATCCCTTTCCCCCTCTCTCCCTTTCTCTCTTTCTTTGTCTCTCTTCACACCTTGTTCTTTCCTGCTGTCTCTGTATTTTTCGTCCCCCTGTTTTCCCCCTCCTTTTCTCCCTCTTCCCCTTCCTGTATCCACCCCACCCTCAATCTCTCTCTTTCCTCATATCTCTATCTTCATCTTGCCTTTGAATCTATTTTTGGATACTATTTCACTCATTATGTTAGACCGAGTATGTAATTCGAATTGAATTCCAGGGTCCCGTCTTACAAAGAGTTGCGATTGATTCAACCAATCTCAACTATATGGATATCCATCAATGTGATAATTTCCCACCAAAATTTTGCATGAAGCTCTTTTGTAAGCAAAGCAAAGAGCACAGCAATTTGTCAAGGCAACAGTGAATGTATTAGTATATGTTTATCGTGATAACATTTTAAACAAACATGCATTGTAGATGTTGGGGTAGCTGGCTTTCCATAGTTGTGGTTGATGGGGTCAATCGCAGTGGATATGTTAAAAACTGACCTGTTTAAACTTCTAGTCGGGCTGTACGATGTGGTAAATGATACAAAATATTGATACGTTAAAACTTCAATGAAAAGATGATATTGGGTCCATATTATAGGATATATCTCGTGATACTGCATTGTAGAATAGAATAAGGTTTGGTATGTTTGATGTCTGCCTTGAAATGTTACGGTAAAGCAAGGTCATGAAACCCAGTAATTACCACCATTACACTGTCAAATTTGCCAAGAATTGAGGCATAAAAGGCTGTGAAAAGTTCAACCCGAATCATTCCTGCCTCATCTGTTGCACCTGGGCTCTGTTGCATAAAAGTTACTGTTATGGTAATTTTGCAACCCAATGGTAACGCTGATCATCAGACAATCGAAATTCCACGTAAGTTACAGTTGCAGGCCAAGTTTAAACCATAATGGTAACTTTTATGAAAAAGAGATGGTTTCTGAACATCATTTGACAATGGTTGACGATTATTTAATCAGGGGATGATTTATCACCTTGGTTTTTCAGCTGGTGAGAATACTCAGATATGTTCCACGAATATCAGAAATATTCATTCTTCGTAGTTTTTCTTCTGTCCTTTCATGCTGCTGGTTACCTTAAAAGAATCCAAAATAGTTTTATTTACATGTGCATTGCAAATAATACTATTTTGATTCTTTTAGGTAACCTCCAGTATAAAAAAAATCAAAATAGTATTATTTACATGTGCATTGCAAATAACCTTGAAATCTTTTTTCATCCACAATGCCCTCAAAATACTGTGATTTTGTATTATGTCAATCATGCAGCCCTGATTGCAAGTAATGTTATACATTTTGCCACAACGTGATGAAATTGAAAGAACAGTTTGCAATGTTTTTCAGAAATTAATTGCCAGATGTGCATGTTTTAATAGACTATACATGTATTTAGAGGGTCTGTCTTGTTATTTGATTTTGAATACCTCACCCCAGTATAATGCACTTATATATTGATTTTCTAATAAATGGAAAGAAAATATTGAACATTTCATACATGTACACCTGAATGACTGTTAAAAAAAAAATTGAATACTTACTCGACACTTAAATAAATTATCTTAGGCTTTTTTTTTAAAAATAAATACCTGACTTAGATTTATGAATGTTTTATTCATATTTCTCCCTTGTATTCTTGCTTGTTTAATTGTAGAATTACAGTTTTTTATTCTATGTCAGCTTTAAATTGTTCTGAAGCATTATCAAACAACTCTTTGAGAGAATTTAAAATTGGCATATTAATTTGCAGGTACAATCTACATTGTATATGGGCAGAGAAGACTAATAAACAGATGAAAAAAGTGATGCATTGAGATGCATTGTAACTTAGGCCCTGTCACACGTTGCTGTTTAATGATGTCATCCAAACTATGAGTGTGTATGTTTATGACTCTCGCTCAGTCCTCATAAAGAGATGTTAACAGGATGTGCTTCTAGTTTTTCTGTTCTGTGATTGTAACTCCATAGGAACTCGGTAGAACAGTTTACTGCAGGTATAATGCCAAGCTGGTATATAACCAATTACATAGGAAACATTTTATGTCTGAAGTTAATCAGGCATAGTGGTATGTTTGTTAAAATTTTTCTATTTTTTATTGAAATCAACTTATTTGTTAAGGGGAATTTGTCTTTTAACCCTAAATAGACTGGGCTATTTCGACGCCTAAAAAGACTGGGGGGGGGGCTGATTCAGCCCCCCCTTATGATCTCGGCCGTTGATCGCGCGATCGCGACGAAAATTGGCACACGCATTACCCATGGCATTATCTACAAAACTATGACATCAAATTCGGCAAAAAATCTCATGTCTCATTAATTATGCTAATTTATGCGTAAAATCATAAGTTGCTCTAATTAATAAAATAATGCCCCTGAAATGCTCATTTTTGTTTCACTTACTCTAGATAGGCATCTGATCAAATAGATTTTAAAAAAATTTCAAAATCAAATTTATTTTCTTATGTATTCTATTGTTTTCTAAATTTCTTATGTATTTCTTTGTTTTTCGACTTTTTGTTTTTTATTGTTTTTTCAATGGAAATTGTCGGGGACTTTATTTTGACCATAAACAAGATAAAATTAATTGATTTTAAGCAGTAAAAGGAAAAATAATGAAACATTTATGAATTTTGGCTAAGAACACTATTTGCATTGGATTTGTACACAAATTCACGTTTTTGAGTAATTTTGGGTCTGCATGCACTTACGAAATGTTGCGTAATTTTTGAACCGCGTACCCGGGGGTCACAATTTTGGTCTCAAAAGTTGCGTGAGACTTGAAAGTAAAAAGTCAGTGAGCGACGCGGTCAAAAAAATTTGCGCAGCGGATTTATCGCGAAAAATGTCGAGGGGGGGCTGAATCAGCCCCCCCCACGTCTTTTTAGGGTTAAGGTTTGCTCATACATTATGCCCGAGAGTAACAATCAGGTAGACCACTTGGATAGCCCTTACACTATACTGTACCTCATGTAATTCATTATTTAATTTGTTATACAGAACAATTTCTAATCGATCCACCTTGCATTAGTTCTTGTATTTCACTTTATGATACCATCAATGCTTGCATTGAAATTTTGAATTCCCTTATCTTGCTATGGTGATAAAATCTTAGACAACTTACAACTTTTTAGGAGAGTTTGAAAACAAATTGGGGGATATTTCAGAGATTTTAGTATGACTTTAATAGTCACACCTAAATTCTGACGTGTACATGATATATTACGCGCAATCTTATTTATTTACTCTTTGTGCGCTGGGTCATGAATTCATCTGTACTTGATTATTTTCAGGGAGGGAAACGGTGGATTGTTTAAGCATGAAATGCAAAGTTCACACGGCACCATGTGTGCATTGGTGTGAGGTACATGTGGAAAAGGTTATTATGCAGTAGTGCATGTCCTCTTTGCATTTAATGCATGCAAGTACGACTTGAATCTGTGTGAAACACCTCCCTTGGTATAGTATTGTTCTCTTCATTACCAGAGTAATATAATTGTTTTGCTCTTTGAAGTGTAGACTTAAGGAGCATGATATAGCTCAGAGAATGATAAATGATTTTTCAAAAAGATTCAAATACTAGGTTCCATATCATTGTGGTGAGTGATTGATATTTTATTGATTTTCAATCTATTTATTGTAATTCCATCAATTTGTTATTATGATAATTCCACTAATCTCATAACCGATTGTTGTGTATTTTTCATTGTTAATGAAATTGAATTCCTGTCATAATATTTTGTATTCTAAGTGTGGGAATTTGTATATTTCAAGGGCGAATCAATTCTATGAACATTGTTCTCCGTCTTTGACAGGATTAATTCAAATAAAATTCTATGAGGACAGCTTCAAAGGAAAATCAGTTGTATATATTTCTTTTCACTCATATTCTCATTTTTTAGGTCAGTTCTTCTCAGCTTTTTTATTACTTGAGGTCCTATTGGTTTTATTGACGTTTCCAGGTATTAATATTTTCACATGCCCGTCCTAGACGAGAGGTATTATGGTATCACTCTCAGTGTCCGTCGGTCTGTTCACTTTTCCTTGTATAAGCGATAACCTCAGTTTGACTTAACCTAGGCTCATAGAATATGGTGTGTGTGTGGATCCCAGGAAGCCTATTGAGTTTGAGGATCGATCAAGGCATGCCAGCACACAATGTACATGTATGCCCTTTCTCCACTCCCTCGGGAGCATTCCAACAAGAATTCCAAGACTCAATTGATAGGCATACATACTACAGGGGCTTTCATATCCTACGGGGTACCCATGGTAATATGCTGGAGGGGGGCAGTTGCCCCCCCTGCTGTGTACAACCGTGGTTGCTTCCCCCCCCAAAAAAAAACCAACAACAAAGTGTGCACAAAATCCATCAATTTCACTTTAAAATGCAATAACATCCCCAAGACAAGCTTGGTCCCTTTGCTCCCTGGCTTCCAAGTTTTTTTTCTGAAAGATTAATGGGTCCTTGCCCCCCCCTGCAAAAAAATTCAAGTGTACAGCCATGCATTTAACACCTGGGTGGAGTGTGCAAAAGTGGGATTTATGCCTTGCCAAAGGATGCTAGCCTGCAGTGGGATTCAAACACACAACCGTATTGATATTTCCACTTTTTTTTGAAACTGTAAATAATGATTTTTTAGTGGAATTTAGCTCTGAAAGCTTAACTCCTCCAAAATTACTCATCTACTCAAAACCACACATAATCACCACTCTAGCATTCATACATGAGCCAAGCTCTAAGTTGTGAGAAAAGAAGTGCCAAGAACGGACAGCTCGAAAAGAATCATTTTCAGGTGACCTTTGGAGGACAGAACACATTAATACAGAAATAAAAAAGAAAATACCATTCAAACAATTGGAAACTTCAAATTTTTTATTCAACAATCACAGGAGAATATATATATCGTTCAACAAATTTGTCGAAAAGTCCAGAGATTGGCATATAACAAATAATGAAATTTTCAAACAAAGTGAATGGCAAAAACACATTCACTCATTGACTTTCATTATTTATCGTGACTTGACAAAATACAGATAGGCATGTTAAGTCTATATCATTTGTTATTGTTATCAAACCAATTTTAAGACCATGCATAATGCAGGTATGGCTTGATAGATTATTCACTGTCAGCCTATCGGAGAGTGAGATTAAAAGAAAAACGAATACAGATGGATTAATGATGTGCAGACAACACCCGCATCCATAATATAGTTATATCGAGAATAAGATGAACTTCAAAACAATTGCCAAAAAGCCGTGATTTTTCTGAATTAGAAAGTAGAGGAGCACAACAAATTCTTGTAATCAACATAGGCATGACAGCCATATACATGTACTCAAAACTTTTAATTGGTGTCTGCCATAACCAAGAAGTGAAAAGCATACTAAATCATTACTACCCACAGGTCTCTCCTCCCAGTATAACTGATTCGCCTATCTTGCAACCTGAATACATGTATCTAAGGTATTGTGTTTTTTGTCATAATTCTAAGAATTATGGAGAGATGGAGACTATCATGTAGTCCATACCTGCGGATAATGATGGTCAAGAAATAGGAACAAAACACTAATAAACTACCAGAAATTCTTAAATTTCTTATTCAATGCTACAGATGCTTTTTCAGAGAAAAAGGAAAACATGGAGTGAAATGACAATTTTCTTTTTCCCCAAATAGGGATGTTCCCTTTTCCCCCAACAAGGATGTACCTATTTAACAGGAACACGGGGCAAGTTTGGTTATCTATTAAACCTGTAGGTCTTTCCAATTTCACGTTATAAATAAATACTTGAATGGAGGGGACACAAAATGAACTTATTGAACATGGTAAAGTAGTCCAAAATCATATTTTAATTTCAATCACATTCTCCAATATACATATTTAATCACACCGACTTTGCTATAAGAGTGGTAGGAAGTAAAGCAAGGGTCTTACTGGTGTCCACAGCAGAATCTATAACCTTAATCACAGCTCTTTCTAAGCAAAGTATTCATTCAGAAAGCATAAAAAGACTAGGTACTCATGTTTTTGTTGATCTCTGGTACACTGAATTCATCTCCAATGAAGGTGGCTTCGGAGAATGGTTCACCTAAGTCTGGTCTACCCCTAATGTATCCTCCAGAAACTGGTATGACCAATCAAATAGTACAATGAGAGAAGATACTCATGAAATTGGTACTTTGTCAACCTCAAGTATCTTTGAGTTCATCTTTTGATTGAGGCAGCTTTTAGAGTCTGCAATATCCCCTGTAGGTCCTAATGAAACTGTTACTTTATCAACCTCGGGTATATTGAATTCAGTAGAGGCAGCTTTTAGAGTCTGCAATATCCCCAGTATGTCCTCGTGAAACTGGTGCAAACGAGTAAGTAGACACTTGTGAAGCTGGTACTTTATCAACATCACAAAGCTTTTGGAGTCTACAATCTCCCGAGTAGGTCCTCAATGAAAATTGGTGTGACCAAGCAATGAATCAAATATTACAATCAGAGAGTACGGTAGACTCTCATGAAACTGGCACTTTGTCCACCTCAGGGATGTTGAGTTCATCTTCAATGGAGGCAGCTTTCGGGAGCGGTTCATCAGAGTCTGGTATCCCACCAGTGTAAGGTTGCCATTTGATCCGACCAACCTGGAGAAGTTTACTGCTGTCCAGACTGTCAAGGTATTGGACCTGTCAGGAGTGGAAACCAAGACAATGTAACATTGTAAAAGTTAACCGAGTCACAAGTGAAACATAAAATGGCATGTTTGGATGCGATACATAGAAAAAACAAGTAAAATGCCCCTGGTAGTCTCACCAGCATTTATGCAATTCGATATAGCAGCAGCAGTGTTCACTTGTGACAGTGGAATATAAAATATCTTTACCCATTGAATAACTTAATAGTCCAAGGCCAAAAAATGACCAAGGCTATGGATGCCCAGTTGACTTATCTCTATCCAGATCTACATTTAATTGGTTTTGGAAATTTTGGTGGCAATTTAATTTTCCTAATTTTTGTTAAATTAGATAATTCTAAATTAAGCATCATTTGTAATAGCAATGAATTATGTATGCATGGGGAAGGGGGGGAATAAGGATGGTAGAGGTTATTCTTGAAGAGAATGGTTAGATGTTGTCTGACAAACTGACTGTGTGTGTGGGTGAGTTAGGGTGGTAGAGGGTATTCCTAATGAGGATAATAAATAGATTGGTACCAGTTGTCTGACATAGTATGTGGGTGTGTGTGTGTGTGTGTGTGTGTGTGTGTGTGTGTGTGTGTGTGTGTGGTAGAGGGTATTCCTGATGAGGATAATGGTTAGATTGGTAGCTGTTGCCTGACATATTCACTGTGTGTGAGTGTGAATGAGGGTGGTAGAGGGTATTCTTGGTGAGAGTGATTAGATTTTAGCTGACATAGTGACTTTGTGTGTGTGTGTGTGTTTGTGGGTGGTAGAGGGTATTTTTGATGAAGGAATGGTTAGATTGGTACCTGTAACCTGACATATTGACTGTGTGTAGGGGTGAGTGAGAGAGGGTGGAAGAGGGTATTCTTGATAAGGAGAGTGATAAGATTATTAGCTGTTAGCTGAAAAAGTGACTGTGTGAGTTTGTATGTGCAGTAGAGGGTATTCCTGATGAGAAGAATGATTAAATTGGTATCTATTGCCTGACATATTGACTGTGTGTGAGTGGTAGAAGGTATTCTTGATGAGGATTGTTGCACTAATACCTGTTGCATGACATAGTGACTGTGTGCGGGTGGGTGGTAGAGGGTATTCTTGATGGTGAGAAAGGTTAGATTGGTACCTGTTGCATGACAAAATGACTGTGTGTGAGTGGGTAGAAGAGGGTATTCTTGATGAGGAGAATGATTAAATTGGTATGTATTGTCTGACATATTGACTGTGTGTGTGTGAGTGGTAAAAGGTATTCTTGATGAGGATTGTTGCATTGATACCTGTTGCCTGACATAGTGACGGTGTAAGGGTGTGTTTGGGGGGGGGTGTAGGTGGGTGGCATCGTTGATGAGGAGTATAGTTACCTGTTGCCTGACATATTCAACCATATTAGCCAATCGCTCTGGATCATCACAGTTTCGAAGGAAAAGGTTCCTCCACAATGCAGCTGCTAATACCTTGTCATTTGACAGTAATCCCTATAAGAGAGAGAGAATTAGAATCCATCAAAGTACATCTAGGAGGATCAAGGAAAGTACGACCAAAGAAGACATAGAGGGAGCAAGTGAAGGACAAGAGTAGGAGGGTTCTTGGGCTGAGGATGGGAATAAGCCTGAGTCATATCGATTATTTTGAAAACCGGTGTTCGACAGCTTTAATTCGATCGAACATCGATGCATCGAATATTGAAGGCGGGAAAAAATTTGCTCCGGCCATCGCGTCGATGCGCTATGCATGCACTACGCACTGACGGTATGCGCTGGCGTTAGCCGGGTGAGCGTTGCACAAGCAGCGCAGATGACAGAGCAAAGTTCGTTTATTTTCCATGACCACAAAACACACAAAAAAAGGCCGGGGACCAATGCAGAATTCTTCCCAAAATATCTTCAACAATGATATTTGCAGATGACAACATATAAGTTTACAGTGAAACAATAATAAAGACATGAATCACGCAGAGTCGATCCGAATGATTTTCGGTCAACTAGCATTCGCAGTCCAGACTCGCATTCACCAGCCCCGTCCGCAGCCCCGTACACTCACTCTCCCGAAACGACTGGCGTGCTTGTCAGCGCCAGCAAAAAAGTGCAACCAACGGAGAGCGCTATAACTTGCCTGAGATTGTGTAGTTGGCTCCAAAATGAGTTCCAAATAAATTTATGCGAATAAATACGTAATTTTCTCTGGATGGTCATTTGAATTGCTATTCAATGCTGATATAACGATTGTGAGGAAAGATTGTGGAATATGAGTTATGACGATGTTCGAGAAT
The DNA here is from genome assembly GCF_018143015.1 of Lytechinus variegatus. Taxonomy (NCBI): domain Eukaryota; kingdom Metazoa; phylum Echinodermata; class Echinoidea; order Temnopleuroida; family Toxopneustidae; genus Lytechinus; species Lytechinus variegatus. Next base: position 55,161,863 of record NC_054740.1, on the reverse strand, counting down.
TAATCCTGATGATGACAATCCATTTTTTTTTGACACAATAATATTGAGCATGCGATCGAAATAAATACGAATGTTTCGAATCGAGCCCTAAATTCATATAAATTATTACGATTTGACAAGATTTTATGGTCATACTAAGAATATTGACGATGTCAGCAAAGTATGTTATGTTCATATGGAACTAATGGAAGAATTAATACTGGCATTATTTCTTTTGTTATTCCATCTCTGGACGTCTTCTCCGAGCTCCGAGAAAAGAAGCACAATGCGCATGCGTGTTCGATGACGTATGACATATTTTCCATTCATGAAATCAGAGCCCAAAGTTGGGCACAAACTAGCTTCAAATTGATGGGAAAAAAATATCAAACGCAATTTTCTCTGTTTTGTCATGTAAAATGTTATTATATGGTTATATTACGATCTTGAAAAGAGTTTTTGAATGTAGGCAATGTTCGAGAATCAATCCTGATGTGATAATTATTTTTTTTTAGACAAGTGCACTCTCTCGACTCAAGTCGATCGTCATGAGATGTCCGCCATTGAAAATTGAAACGAAATACAAACGTTTCACATCAAGCTCTAAATTCATATTAATGATTATCATATGCAAATTATTGTTAAATATTACGATTAAATAATGTTCTGTGGTCATGATATTAATATTGTTCATGAAAGCAAGATTTATTTTACGTTGATCGCGTCAATCTCCGGCCATTTTCTGGTTTGATTAAAGAACAGTACTGCGCATGCACGATCGATGGCCATGACTTCCATTCATGAATTCATCGTGCATAAATTATCTCAGCACGAGCAGACGAGTAAGACTCGAAGTATGATCGAAATAAACTTCAAGTTGGACATTACTGATATTTTGATGATTGATTGTGTGATCCAAACGAATCGGCCGGCCGACGTATTTTTTTTTTTTTTCGATGCACCGATTTTGCAAAATCTGCACCGGTGTTCGATGACATCGATCGAACACCGATTTTAAAATCGATTCGACTCAGGCTTAGATGGGAATGCATCGAAATGGGCAGAGGAGATAAGAGATTGCTGCTAGTGGAAGATAAATCCAGCCATCTCTTTTCACAGGATACAACCAGATTCAAAGTTGATTTTTTACTTGATAAATTCAGTATGTAAATATATGGTCCAAACACAAATTGATAAACGATGCGAGACCTAGGACTGCAAACTAACAAGTTCTTTTCAAATTGATCTTGGTCCCATTGCATAAAAGCTACCATTATGGTAACTTTGCCATACAATGGTAACTTGCACGGAATCCTTGATTTTGATTGGCAGTTGATCAGTGTTACCATGGTAGTTACCATACCAGTAACTTTTATGCAACAAAGTTCTGGGGGATTTTACAATGAGAAAAGTGTAACTTAAGTCTTGCTTCAATGCAACAAAAAAACGGTATCTAACATGCGATTTCATTGGTGACTGCAAGGTAATTAATGTTATCTCCGCATGATATGACCAATGTGGTGATACGTTACACACCATAGGCAACTGGAAATTCACGTGCCATTTCTAGTCATGCTTATACCTCTATGAAACATCCCTATGGACAGAAATAATTTCATGCTTTTAATTCAAGTAACTGGTGTTATTTTATCAACATGATTCTTTGTTCAGGGCCCTGTATTACAAAGAGTTGCGATTGATCCAATCAACCACAACTATGGACGGCCAGCAAAATCAAAATCTAAAATGCTAGTTAGTTCAAAATACTTTCTAGATTGGATGTTTATTCATACATTCATCATTCTCTTGAAAATTCAGTGTGATTCTCTTTTTTTTAGTTAGAAGATTGTGCAAATTTCCTGGAGAAGAAATTATGGTATGGATGGATTGCCATTCAGTTAAGATTGATTGGATCAATCGTAACCCATCGTAAGACGGGGCCTAGATAAGATATAGTTTTATTCTTACCTCATCATAGGCAAAGAGGGCGCCATTGAACTGCTCCACCATCTTAGACAAACTCTCCTTCATCTTAACTGATGGAATCTAAGAAGAAAAAAAAAGATTCTCAATTTTAGAACCTTTGATACCTTATCCATGGAATTGGAAATAATTTCAATTTCTATTTCATTTCAGCAATTTATATATTTTCTGTGGTTGGGGGAGTGGTTTTTAAGTATATGGGCTGCATCCATTTGCACTGACCTACATGTATATATCTCATCTACCCTGAAAAGAGAAAATTGCCACTAATAATAATAATAACCTGCAATAATTACATAGAACTTAATACAATGTTTTTAAGTGCTGCTTACTATAACCCGGCTTTAGCATGTCTACCCTGCTCAACACTTAAGCATTAAAGGAATTCCTTCCTCCCAGGTACCCATTTATTCACCTATATAGAGAGTGGCAAATGTACATAAGCAAAGGATGAGTGCTGTGGTGAGAATTGAACCCTGGACCTTGTGGTCCAAGGTCCAGAGACTTATCCACTCGGCCACAGCACCCCTCTAAGTGAGCAAGAAGAGATGAGTATACTAACCCCCATGAGCTTCCCTCGAGCTTGAATATCATGCCACATTGACAGGATAAGATAGTGAGTCATGTACTTCCCTTCACGGCCTTCTTGCTTTAATCTCACCATGCACATCCTATAAACAGAACAAAAATGAAAAAAAAAAACACATCCAATATATCATGCCATTAGACCAAGCAGTACCAAATAGTTATTGTTGGAGAATTTATGGGAAATACATTTGTTTCCCTGTATATTTGATGTAGCTATTAGTCCAAAGTGAGGCCGAGTGTGTCCATTCATTTTACTGAGGAAGTAACAAAAGATTGCACCATTACACAAACATATTCTCCAGCTCTTTAATTTGACAAATTGGTAGGTGATTTGGAGAAAGAGAATAAAAGATTGAATGAAATTTCATTTTTTAACTGGTTAACTTACCATACATGAAGCTCCATGATTAAGAACCATGAAAAAAGAGTATCAGGCATGTTGCATGCTGTGGGTTGAACAAAAAACATAGACAAAATGGTCAAGAATCAATTATCAACCGTACTCACTTAAACGTAAGTGCAAGTTGTGGTAACAATCGATATATTCCCCCAAACTTATCAATAATTTTTGTAATGTGGAAATGTGTGAAATATTTAAGTGTTAATTTGGAAATAGTCAAATTCAGATTTTCGCCCAATCCCAGGGCTCAATAAGGTTTGGAGATATATGTCATCATGCGTTTAAAATTCACAATTCGTATTCAAATAAAAAAGGAAATTCCCAATTACCAAATTTCAACACAAATCACACTTTTTCAATATTTTCCATGAAACTGGCAACAATACAGGTTGCCACGAAGGGCTACAGTGCACCTGTGTATTCATTTGTACTTCTTTAGAAATTGAAAGCTACATGAATTAATTTGCAATTCGTTACCACTCCATCCTTTTTTACCTCCATGTGTAAGTGAATCCGATCTAGATCTACAGTGACATGGTGACAATTAACCTGGCTTTTAAAGACTTCCTCATGAAATTGCTTTTTTTATGAAACTACAGCTGCTTATCTTTAGTACTATTTGATACTTTCTTTAAATCATTAAATATATCTAATAAGATACATTTTTATTTCATACCCTCTACATTATTAACTGTCATAGGGCAGGCACATTCATGTAATCTATATATTATCCAGAATAGAGACATGTACTTGGGGGATTTACCAAAACTGAAGAAAAGCCTTAACTTTACTCACCTCTCACGAATATTATAGGGCATAGACATTCAAGAGAGCTATAAATTGAAATGGTCAATGGAGACAAATTCTTAGGGGGATTTACTGAAACTTCAAATAAGCTTTACTCACCTCTAAAGAATGTTTCAAAATTATAGCCATCAGCACAAGCTTGATACATATTAAGTCCAGCAACTCTCATTTTCTGTGAAAATAATGAAAATAAAACTGACATTAGAACAGCTCTCGCAGCATGACTTTTTTTTTTACACATTTTCAATGGGTACAGTATTGCAAAATAGAGCTCATTTTGTTGTAGGTCAAGTCAACCTCAGAAAAATGTTGCTTTGAATAAAAAGAGAAAAATCAAACAAACATAATGCTGAAAAATTTGGATGTGAAAAAAGAAATTATAACATTTACAAATTTTGCTTAATTTTTACAAAACAGTTATATGCACAAGTACAACACAGTGATATGCAAATGAGAGAGTTGATAATGTCAGTCACTCACAATTTTTCTGTCAATATTTTCAGCTTCCCATCATTTTAGCTAGCAAGTTAATCAGGACATCAATATACAGGTTTACAATGTATGTCTTTTTAATACAAGAAATTGAGTCAGGAGCAATCGTCATAAGAACAAAAATCAAGTCATCCATTTAAACAATAAAACTGTCAACATTACATAAAATTGACAGCTGGAGAGAAAGGAACTCACAAATCTGTTGAATCTGAAATTCCCACTTATCCCAACTGAATCTAACATTCGAGTCATTATTCCTGGTTTCTCCTCCGGTAGTAGAGTAGACTTCTTGGTCAATGCCTGGAGAGAAAAAAAAGAGAAGAGTAGATTGTAAAAACAGCTTTAGCCTTATTCTTTATATTACAGAACAAGCTAACTCAGGGACTCGTCTGTGTAATACTAGGCAGACATGGGTACCCTCCAAAGTGGGGTAGAATAACGTCGCAATAGCACTCCAAATAAAAGGGGAAAATAAATTATGCACTTACCTCAACTATATGGACGAAGGTCTATCGTGACACATAATCCTGACATCGAGGGACAAACTGGACCATCAAAAAAAAAGACAAGTAAGACCTCTATGTCGTGTTCTTTCTTGGTATTTTGTTTTCAATTTTTAAAGAAGGAGAACGAAAAAGACAGAACTTTTCCTCTTTTTGAGGGTCCAGTTTGTGCCTTATTCGACCATATTCTACCCCATTTTGGAGAGTACACATGTCTACCTAGTATTACACGCAAAGCGGGCCAGAGTTCCTTGGGTGAAGAACAAGCAGGACATTCCCAGAGTATTCGTAGAGTTTGTGAGTAATCTTTCATGCATTCTACTTCTTTTGTAATAAGTAATCTTCAAAGTGCTCTACAGCCTAACTGCATTGATTTTGAATACCTTCTACATGTATTTTTAAGATTTTTTTTTCTATTGGGCATTATATTCAAAATGCATACTGAGAATCGTAATGTAGGATTGGTCAAAAGTCAATCACATGATAAAATGTAGTTTCCCCCATCAACCATCACTCACAGAGATGGAACTTTAGTGTTTCTCTGATCGCTGCCATCCATAGAGTGTTATAATCGCTAATTCAATTAATAATTATCAAATGGTAGATAGTTTTCTCGTCTTTGCTTATTATCTGTGATGTGATATGAATTCCATATTAAAAGACAATTTTCACAAAATATCGAAAATGGTTTAACTTTGCATTCTTAATATCATCAGATATTAAGATAATACATATTCTATAATTCAAATATTTTCAGACATTATGAACCATTAATGGGAATTTTTTGAATTTATAATAAAGCACTATGGAGCAGCTGATTCCAAGTTCAGGGGTGTGAGAGAGCTCAAATGAAAATGTTGAATTTCAGCCAAAAAAAAAAATCCTAAGTATTTGTACAATTATTAAAATTAGGCCTACACAAAAAGCTTAAGTCACACCCCCTTGCATATGACACCACAATATTCAAATTTCAAAAATTCAAAACTATCCTATAATAATTCTCTGAAGGATTTTGGTTAAACCTTGACTGATATTATTCTTAAACGTCTATGCTTTTATCACTAGGCCTTTGTCAGGGTGAATTTCCCCCTGAGTGAATATTTACATTGTAAGGGCTTGATGTTCCTAAGAATCTTTGATGACATGATTGAGATGCACAGTGGTCCAAGGACAGACACGGCACTCGGCAGAAGTTGAGAAGTGACGATGATGCTTCTACTCTGCTTATCAGGGGTCTCTCAGTACAATGCTGTTGAAACATTAAAAAAAATCACATTTTAATTTTTATTCATATTTTCAAACATGTTTTTTTTTTAGTACAATTACAATTAAACTACAATTAACCAAATATAATACTTGCTTATCTACAAAATAATCATTTAAGACTGACAAATTAATTTATAATAACAGTCATGTCTTGTGAAGCTCAGACATATTTTTTAACATTTAGCCTAATTTCTATAAACTTCCAAAGGGACTTTATGATTATGTAAAACCAAGATAAGGTACCAATTCTTTCACAAACAAATTACTACAGTTTGACTTATTTGATTTTAATGTGCATGTCATCTGGCCAACCTTAAGAGGAGAAAGAATTTGGAAGTGAATACAGAGTCATGAGATATTGTTGCATTGTACTCTAATCAGCTCGAATTCATTAAAGATAGCTATATTTAGGATATTAGAAAAAATGTTGTCTTGCTCTGAACTAATTTCTGCATTCCCACAGAATCTAGAAGCACTTTCAATGTATTTCTCAATAGTTTCACAGACTGCTGCAACAGCAGTTCTCAATTCACTGAAATTTATGAAAGTAAGAAAAAATAGGGGAAAGAAAGAGGAAATGAAGAGAAAAGAAAAAGAGAAAAAGTGAGAACAAATAGGAGAGTTGAGTGTTTGTGTCAAAAGCTTTGACATTTCAACTTCATTCTTGCAAGACATTGCTCAACTTCCTCTTCTTCATAAATAAGAACATACCACATGTGGTGTATTGTCGATTTGTTGTAAAGGCGCATGACAAATTTACTTGCAATTTGAACTGTAGAAAGTTGATAAATGCATGCAAAATCGGGAGAAAAATTGCGCTACTTTGAAAATTATTGGTTGCCCGATTCGGGCCACCAAAACTTAACATATTTTCAATAATGGTTGCCCGAGATGAATTTTTGGTGGCCCCGGGCCACCGCTAATGTCGAGCCTTGCTGTATGGATTGGATGCCAAGTGCTGAGTATCCAGCATCCATCGTTTGGTGACTTCCCCATAGGCAACTGTATGTATATATGGTACATGTACATAAATAAATATTTACAAGAGTGAGGTATAGTGTGGGCCTACTCATTTAAACTAACAAAAACACCTTTCTTTTAATTACGAATTAGTTATAAAATCACAATTATCAATATCATCTTTTTCTTTTTTCGATACATATTAGGCAATATTTTATAACTATTCTATAACTATAGTCCAGGTCTAGTAAGTATTAATTTACATATTAAACAGTGAGATATGGTCCAATAAAAAAACGACTTTCTTAACTTTACATCTACAAAGATGTAAATTTTCTTACCAAGTAACGAGAGCATGAAAACCAAAGACCACGGACAGGGCTGGAAGCTTGGGCGAACGGTCCCTGGATAGGGATGAACGGGGAAGCGCTGGCTGAGACTGAACTGCTGAATGTGCTTGAGCGGCTGACAAGTCTTCCCAAACTCGGAGCAAATCGGCCCGGTTGTCCCGCAAAATTAAGCATTATTGAAGTAAAAATTCGCTTCAAGATGGACTGAAATCACATCTAACCTCCTGTGCTTAAATCTTCACTTTACTAGGATCAATCAACTGTTGTTTTGGCGTGATAAATATACAATTTTTGACCGGTTTCACGGCACGGACATCGGCATTTTCAGACATCAAAAGTTGCATAAGATCAATGCGCAAGTGTTACGTAATCATATCAGCTGGTGGTAAGCTGTGATTTGGCCTCTCAACAACCTTTTTCCTTGGCCTTGCTGTCGATTTGTCACCACTGCCACGGTGAACAGAAATAGAGACGATACAGTATGTTAGTTCGCCATTACATATTAAACATTTTCAAGGGAAGAGGTTTTTTGGTTGGAATGACTGGTGATGATATTTATTAACTGGAACAGAGCTTCTTATTCATTGCGTACCACCTATTGATAATTGTGTCATGTTTTGTATTAGTAAAATTAAATCTATAACTTTGAAGAAGTCATGATAGTGTTACTTGGCGGGGACTTTTAGGGCTTGGGATTTGAATTTAATATCTATTTTGAACAATGTTAAATGATTTATATAGTAGGATGGGGGGGGGGGGTTGGGTGTCCGGACACTTTATATTTCTGAAGCCTTTTTTTTCTTTTGATTAGATTTACACTAAAAATACGAATTCAATAGTTATAATCATCTTCTATTTTGTTCTCTATAATATTTCCTGACATTTTGTACCAAAAATTGATAAAACTTCCCTTGTAGATTTTTCCAAATGACTTTCTAAAATTGATCGTCCGGACACACAACAACTGGGTACAGTAAGTGTTGATATTGTCTGATCGTTGCTATACTTTATTTAGAATAGCTCCTCACTTTTTTTTTACTATTTTAGTGAACACTTGATTGAATGAAGAATAATCAAGATGGCAACAACATCTTCCATTTCATCATCTGGGGTTTCATGCGAAGAAGATCCTCCTGTCATGATAGAAGACATCCTTATAGATGAGATGCCAACCAGACTAATTAAGGTTGGAGGAGAGTTCTCAGAAACCAGCAATGGTGTTTTTCCCAAAGTTCTCTTCCTAGTCATTCCAGGTAACTTCATTTGATTATTATAAAAAGTAATAAAGAACTTCAACAGATACTTGCATGACTGTCACTTAGAATTTGTGATTGACTATGACTTTGATGTTATTTTCTTATTTTACTTTCTATTTTTGTTGGTGTTTAATATCATAAAATTATAAATCTTATCTTCATATTCTTTAAGTTCATTCTGAAATTTTCTTTGATTTTTAGGGCAATTCTATTTCAACAAAAACTTGATTTAAATCAGAATGGAAAGAGTAAGAGCAAAATCGAATGTGAATTTTTCAGAAAGTTATGCTTGATTTCACTAAAAAATAGTTCTATGTAAATTATTTTCAATATGAGGTTGGGAATGGTGACATCAAACACATCCATAGCCACTAACTGATTTTTTTTTTATTTTATGTAAAAAAAGATCAAAAAATGCTTTCTCCTCATTCAGGGTTGGCGGATTTAAATCACGTTGATTTAAATCGTGATTTAAATCGCGATTTAAATCACCATGATTTTTTTAAAAAAATCATTGATTTAAATCACTTCCATTGAAAAATGTACAAATCATGGACAAAGTATTTGTTCAATGCAGTTTTAATTCTTCAAGTCAACTGAAAAACTTTGAATTAACTTTATATCAATAAAAGATCAACAAAGTCTTCATATCTACTTAAAACAAATTAAAATCAAATCAATAAAATCAGGTAATTCCTTAAAAACTACAGATGTATGTTGTCAATAGGTACTCATTTTTTGTAAATTATGTCGAGTTTTTCTTCTGAAATTTTACATTCTTTGTCAGTTATTATTAGTCAATTTCTTTCTTAACATAAAGTTTTCACATAATCCAACTTTTCAGAGAGCAGTTTGTAAAAAAAATATATAATATATAAAAGTCAATGAGAAAAGGTTTGTTGGCAGTTTTCCAGTTTTGATCCTTCGCCTACACATAACGACTTCTGTCATGTAAAATAAAAAAAATGATACCTGCATGTAATCAACATATTTAACATGCCTCTTATTTCGTATTGTTACATTTATCATACATTTGATGTTTTAAATAACATAATTATAAAAATCACATTAACATAAATAATATAGTACAGTCATAAGCTTTCTCTTATAAACCTTTTAAATTAAGTCACTGCAGCCCATTTTATGTTCAGTGCTACAAATAATGGAAGTTTTGTATCTGCATGTAATAATGGAAAGAGCTCTATAACAACAATTTGCAAAACTCAGAATAAACATTTAACACTGCATTTTAATGTTAAGATGCAGGTACTTCAGTTATAATCATTGGCAGTTGTAAGCTGTGCCTCATTTAAAATAAAATACTTCTTTTTGTAATACATATGTTGTAATTTAAGCAGTTTTGCAGTTTTTATCCTTTAAGTTAAAAGTAAGTATATTCTTTTTCATACTTCATGGATCAAACAGATTTTTTTTGTAGAGAATATGGGAATGAAAATTGTAGATTAATGTAAAAAAATCACAGTAACAAAATGTAGTATAGTCACCCTTTGACTAAGCTATCTCCTATATTGTTCTCCAAAACTGAGAGTTTTGCATCTATATCTGTAGCATGAGAAGAGCTTTTTATCAAAAAGATCCTAAACATATACAGTTGTAGTCTCTCTTTGACTATTGTAAAGCTGTGACTAATTGAAAAAAAATCATTGATTTGAATTATTTCTCTTACAATATACATGAATACTAGTAATTGGCAAAGGGTTTGTTGGCAGTTTTGATAAGGGATTTTTTTCTCTTGGATTTTTTAAATATTTGAATGAAAAATCCCAGAGGGGAATTTTCTCTACTCACTGGGAATTCCCTATGGAATATTCCTTCATAGGCCTATGTATGATAGAATTAAGTTCAGATACATGATTCCTCAAATTTATTTTTAATTGTCCATTTTTACTGGATTTTAATTACAAAATATGTGGTTAAGAACAATATTAGGGGTGAAATGTATAACATCAATATTGATGTCATTGTAAGAGTAAGGGGGGGGGGGGGATAATTACCCTTTTTTTCGAAGGAACTTTTAAAAAATCAAAAAAATCTGATTTAAATAAAAAAAATCTGATTTAAATCAAATAAATCCGATTTTTTTTATTTTTTTTTAAAAATCAAAAAAATCGCCAACCCTGCCCTCATTATAATGTGAAAATATTATTGTGTTTCAATGAAAATAGCTCCTTATTGTCAATTCTGCAAGAATTACGAATTAAATATGTACATATTGACTCTCTCATTTACACACAACCCATGGTATGGATGTCCTGTGAAATAAGCAAAACGTATATAGTTATGACATTATTTTACATCTAATTTTTATGAATTTTTCAGCATTAAGCTTCCTTGATTTTTCTTTATTCAAATCCACTTTTTTTGGGTGGACTTACCTAAATTAAATCACATTTGATATAAATATATATAAATATATTTTTTTTTTTTGGGGGGGTCAGAATTTATTGTAGCATCATTATATTTAAGTCTCACATCATAGGTGTCATCTTCATTTATCTATTTATTTATTTATTCATACATTTATTTATTCATTCACTATTTTGTTATTTTCTTATGTATTTTATTTGTTTATTCATTTATTTGTTTACTTATTTATGTACTTATTTATTTATCATAATTTATTTTTTCATTCATGTATTTGTTAAATATTTATATATTCTTGATATGTTCATTTATTCATTTTATTATATCTGTTTTTTTTTTTTGGGGGGGAGCATTTTTGGGCAATTCCGTAAAATAAGTAACCTTTTTTGTACATCCGAACCCCATTTTTCCCCAGTCTTTCTTCACTTCATAAACTGACCAAGTCATGGTCCTTTGAGAGCATTACAGACTGTCAAAAGAACCAGAAATCAGAGACAGAAAATTGTATGAAGGTCTCACCTACATGGGGTGGGATGTACATATTTTATGGAACTGCCCTTTGGTAGAGTTATGATTTAGGTCGATGTTACCTTCATAGATGATAATAAGATCTTTGTGTCCAATGTATTGTCCAGTATGTCATGCTTAGACAGTTTATGAGTCATGACTATTCATATCATTATGTATGTGAATGTGTATTTCTTTCATATTCATACCTTGTTCCTTTCTGCCACGAAGATTTATTTGGCCATCGAAATACAGAATCTAAATAACCAACTCCCCATTCTATTCAAGATTAAACTTTGTGGTGTTAATCATATAAAAGAGAATTAAGCCATATCTGTTTCTGCATATTGAAATGAAACGCAGAGTGATACATGTACATACTTGTATAAATGATAATTTCTTTGCCATATTTACACAGGCAATCCTGGTGTAGCAGAGTTTTATGAGGTATTCTGTCAGACGCTATACAAGGCAAGCAGCTACACCATCCCTGCATGGGCAATATCTCATGCGGGGCATAGTGAGGTTCCATGTAGCTTACAGGAAAAACTAAAAGGTACAGTACAAGGAATGGGGGGGGTAGGCTGAAGGGTAATGCAAAATGATATTAGATGGTGATTGCTCATATTAATCATGATGGTAGATAATGGATCGGTAAAGGCATGACGAAAAACTTCCATTTGAGATCACTATACCCTGGTTTCCCTTCTCATCAATTCTCTTCTCCAAATACGACAAACCCTAACATGCCCCAAGCAAGCAATTTAAGTTTCAAAACACCTGTTTCTTTACGTCGGTCCGAAGATAACGCAAGAGCCCGGCATATACAGTCACAGTAGGGGGCCACACACGACGGGATGCATGCACAGCACTGAGCTCGGTTTCTGCAAAACATGCCGTCATTTTTATTCGCTTACTTTCCTCTCCTCATTTCGAGGTCGATTTTCTTCGTTCGAAATTGAAAATGGACTAGTATTGGATGTCTGAATGTAATATGCCTTTGAAAACGTGATTAATATCGAATACAATAATTTAATTCCGAAGATCCTTCTACAGGCAGACAAGTCTTACGTAATAGCACAGCTGTTGTTTATCATTTCGTCCTTGGCTCAACGCTCGTTTGGCTGGCCCGTGGTGGTGAAATTGAGACAAGGGGATTACCTGGCCAAGATGGGTTTATCGGGGTTGGAAATGTTGTTTGAGAGTTTCCAAACGAAAAACGGGTTATCCGACCGCAGTTTGCAGTCCGAAGTGAGGTCGAGAATCAAACGGGAAATTTTCGTAATGAGAGCATTTGCTAATGAATTATTTCATTTTATTTCTTGATATCTTCTGTAATTACAATTTTTTTTTAGGTCACCTTATTAATATTTTCCATCATTCCCATTATTTATGTATGCTATTATTACTACAAATGTCAAATGCAAAAACCTGGCAGATAGTTTATTTAGAACGGGCACGCGAACAACATTTATTTTCATGTAAAATTGCTAAAGTTCATAAATATGCTTTTCATATGCTCCACATCCTAACTGTTTTGGGTATATATATGTATTTATATCGTCTAGTAGAAGAAGTAATGAATTGGAATCGTCACAGTCACATTTAGATGGTGTAGTAGGTTTCATGGTACACCATGTATCTTTCTCGGGCAAGTGCTGGTCCTGTAAAGGACACCCAATCTCAACGTTTCGACAAGTGCGTTCTTGTCGTCCCCAGGAGAAGTATGTTCTTACCTTCAGGAGAATGAAATCTCCTGAAGACGTCAAGAACACACTTGTGCAAATGTGGTCCTTTTCAGACCCAACACTTACCTACGAAAAAAACATGGTGTACTGTAAAACCTACTACTACACGTTTTTTCTTCACCATGGAAACCTTCAGAAGTTGCACATTTTGATGGATTTACCAAATCTAGAGACAGGCTATATGAATTAATTGTAAGTAGGAAGATTCCTCATTGTCTCTCTCTCTGTTTCATTCCCTCAAGCAACAGACCGTGATGACGAAGTTTATAATCTCCAGCAACAGATAGAACATAAAATGGCTTTCATCGAAGATTACATTCCTCCAGGGGTCAAGCTTATTCTGATAGGTCACTCAGTAGGTCAGTACATGGTCGAAATCCAGCCTTGCATTTTATGTGCTTGATTTTCCTTTTCAGCCAAATGGCTGTTGTTCTGAGGGTTCCTTTTCACAAGAAAGTATGATATATTTGTCAAAAAGAGGAAGAAAAATGATTATCTTTTGGGCCTTTTCAAATTTCTGTGTCAATATAACTGCTTAGATTTCCTTTTCATATGATAATGAATTCAGGCCTGCTTAAACATAAAGGAAAGTAAAGTGATTTTTTAAGAATCCTCTAATCAATTTACAAATGTATTTCAAAATAATTCCATGTTAATATTTCAAAATAATTCCATGTTAATAATAATAAAAAAAAACCCCAAGAGAATGCATGTGGTAATCAAACGTCAATTTTCATTGTAATTGTTAGGGATCTATAGGAATTATTTTGCATTTAGGTTATTTTCACACAATGCCTGCATTCTCTTTTTCTGTTTATTTCATTGTATATCTTTTTGTTTCTTAATATTTTGTCTCTTTGTGCATGATAAAAAGTTCCTTGAATACTTTTGTGAAAAGAAAGATTAACTTTGAAAATATCAATATGCATGTCTCTCTCTCTCTCTCTTTCTCTCACACTCCCACCTTCTTTCGCACTCTCTCCATTTCTTTCTTAATTGATATTTCTCTGAAAACTCAGGATGCTACATCATTGTGGACCTCATCCGTCGCATGCCCAAACTCAACCTGTTGAGGGCGGTGTTGCTGTTCCCTACTGTGGAGCATATATGGGACACCCCAAACGGGCGGACGATAGGGAGTATGGTGGTTTACCTGAGGTGGGCTGCCATAGCACTGTCATATATCAACTACTACCTCTCTGACTGGGTCAAATGGAGACTCGTACAATGGTGGTTTCGAGGCAGAAAAGTGAGTTAATTTAGCTTATGAGATGGGTCGAAATTAAGACTCAGCTCTTTTGGAATTAAAGGCATAATTTCAATGTGTGAGCAGCAGATTTTAGATAAAAATTCTCAATCTCAAACTAACATGAAACATGTGTGTGAGTTGTTTGTGTCCTAAAAAAAACACACCATGTATGTATAGGATGAGAAACTACAATTTAAAAAAAAATTGATTGTTTTAGCCTGATTATCTCTACTTTGGGTTAGGACGAGTAACCTCAATTTAAAATTTTTTAGCCTGATTTTCTTCATCGTTGGGTATAGGCCTACTGCCCAATGCCCCACAGTAGGAGCCAACCAGGCCGTAAGTGCGCAGATGTTGATGGCGCGGAGAGAGAAGATTTTGATAACTGTCTCTGACACGCATTTAGCTCGTAGCCAGTTTTCTCAAATTCGAAAAGTCTGTTGACTGCCCTCTGTTGGGCTAAATCCTACACACAGAGTTTTGTTAAGCACTATACATTGTACATACACACTATGTATAGTGATGCTGGGTACATCTGGATCCAGAGTTCATGCATTGTAGTACAAATTCGCTGTAAACACATGGTCATTGAAATCATTTGTTTTACATCTCCAAGTTTTAGAATAGTTCATATGATACGTTGGAAAATTTTGAATTGGTGTTTTGCCCATTTCCAAGAACGAAAATGAAAATCTTTAAAATGAAAAAAGTGAAAAGATCACTTTAAAATAAGGTACCGTAGTCAGTAATTGTAACAGTAAACACCAACCACAACACTGGGCTTTAAAGCAAGGTTTAATTAGTGTTTGGATTAACATCACCTGACATCAAACTATCAATAATACTATTTAAATGATTCACACCTCTGCACTTAGGCAATTCAGCAAAGGCCTGCTTTGACTTTATGGCCTGTATTCTGAAGTCATGTTCAACTTAAACTCAGCTTTGGAGTTGTGGTATGGATAGCCAGTTGTTACATAAATCACTAACAGAGATATCATATTTCAGCTCATTTGGCTCTCAAACCATTCATAATTTTATAGGAAGTATAAATAGATGATTGTCTTCACCATCGATGAATCAGGAAAGAGTACAGTAAACATAAGAAACATACAACTTAATAAAAAATTGTGATACTTTTGGCTTCCCATAATTTGAACACAGAGTTAGACAATGGCCTTAGTTAAACCTGACTTCAGAATACGGGCCTACTACTCCCAGAATTACCCTTTGACCTTCTCATATTAACACACAGATCCCGGATTGTGCGTTCCATGCGATACACCAGCTAACCGACCCAGCCCGCATCCACAATTGCATGTACATGGCTGCCACGGAAATGGAAGAAATTCTAGACGCCGACTACTCGACCATCCAGGAACACCTCGACAAGTTTATTATGTACTACGGATCAAAGGACAATTGGGCACCGAGAAGCCACTATGAGAACATGCGCAGGCGATTCCCAGAGGGCGATGTTCGGTTATGTCGGCGTGGTCTGCAGCATGCCTTCTGCTTGGAGTCAAGTGAGCTTATGGCCGATATGGTTTGGAATTGGACGTGTCCATCCATTCAGGAAATTCAATGATGTATATCTTTTTAATAGAATAGTGAATATCTTGATATATTTAACCGTAAGGTAACTGGGGGAGGGGTCCAATTTACCCCCTATATGAATTTTGAAACTACGCTTCTGTGTGAAATTTTTTGACCGCGCTGCTCACTGAGTCTTGTGTATCTTGTAGCAATTGCCCTTACCCCGTCCCTTAATTTTGCCCAATTCAGTGCATTTCCATCCTTGACCCAATCCTCCTGCTCAACTTGCCTCTTCCATAATCTTCTTTGACCGTCCCTTCCTCCTCCTCAAACCACCCACCTCGAACTTAAACTCATCAAAACCAAGTCATCAGCGTACAACATCTCTCCCATCAAACCTTCTCTTACACTCTCCAAAACCACATCAATCCCAGTTGCAAAGATCACCAGCAATAATGCAAAACCTTGATGCGCAACCACCTCGAACTACTAAAGACTGGCACGGACACAACTTTGATAAACTTATTGGACTCTTTCAAATCTAAAATCACTCAAAAACCTAGTAAGTGACCTGCTTACTCGATGATCTCACACTCAACAATAAAGTTGGCGGAGTACAACAAGTCTGCATATGCCAACTTAACCCAAGACAAGACCTCTACCCTCGTCCCAAACTGCTCATTGAGCTTCACACACCGTCATAAAGCAAGCAACGCTTGTGCGCTCCAAGGTGATTGTAGGGTGATCTTTTATTTTTTTGAAAAGTGAGCATGTACATTGATGTGATAATATGAAGCATCTACAACTACCTCTGATGCCTATGAATTTCAATTATGACTGTAAACCTGATGAATGTGAATACTGTGCTGATATATGTATACAATGTTTTTATACGCCCGTCCTAGATGAGACGTATTATGGTATCACGCTCGGTGTCCGTCCGTCTGTTCTTCCGTTAACTTTTCCTTGTTAACGTGATAAATGTAGTAAAACTTATTAAACCTAGGCTCATTTAACTTGGTGTGTATGATAGTTAGCATAGATCCCAGCAATTGATTTTGAGGTCAGAAGGTCAAAGGTGAAGTCACCACCTACAACTTTTCTTGCTTGACCAATAACTCCATTTTCCATGTTACAGGAGGGCGTATTATGTGCTTGCCTTAGCGACACTCTTGTTTTTTGTATAACGATCAAAGTATGATGCTGCTGTATTTGCCATAATGCCAGGGTTCTTATTAGCTGTGTTGGATTATCAAATGCTGTACTTGCCAA